>NW_011333040.1:24564943-24604546 GCF_000735185.1 Notothenia coriiceps | reverse complement strand
TTGTTTAAATGTTTTAATTATGTTGTTTTGTTTGTAGAAGTGCATCATTCCTTGATTTATTGTAAAATGAATCTGAACTTTTTGATCTGTTATGATGATAAACTGAAGCAATTTCTAAATTAACCCAATTAAGTGAGTTTTAAATCGTCCTACTTAGTTTATAAGGAAATTATGAAGAGGAACAAATTAAATGATTTGAAAATGATATCTATGTAGGTGCTGACGCTTTTGGCAGTTCTAGTGTTAACAGAAATTTAAATTAAATATGTTTAATGGCAAATGCCATATATGATTTTCTTACCTGGAATCCTGCCTTTTTGAACAGACTTTCTGATTGAGTCCTAGCTATATTGTCAGCAGTTCTAGGGTTAATATGAATCTAATATGATTTTCATCGGTCTAAATTAGATTTCAAATGATTGACTGTGTATGTAATGAAGATCATAGTGTGGGTTAAATCCTTTTTCATAACCACTGTCTTTTAACTAATTTAAATGCGGAAACTGGGCTTATTCATCAGAATTTCGTATGACTTGACTTGACTTGCTTGACCTGAGCAATGACTTGACTTGACTTGCTTGACTCTCACCACAGTGACTTGGGACTTGCTTGATACTTGTAGGTCAAGACTTGAGACTTGCTCATGACTTGCACATGTAGGACTTACTCCCACCTCTGTCACACACAGGTGAAACACATGCACATTCGCTACTGAGAACCTTTCAGTAAAATGTTTTTAGGACTGTGTGTGTGAGGTTAATTTTCAGTTGCGTGTGTGTGAGGTTTAATCTTCAGTTGTATATGCGAGGTGTTCACTAGTGAATGTGAGAGTATTTCAATAGTGTGTGTGTGTGTGTGTGTGTGTGTGTGTGTGTGTGTGTGTGTGTGTGTGTGTGTGTGTGTGTGTGTGTGTGTGTGTGTGTGTGTGTGGTTAATTTTCAGTTGTGTGTGTGTGAGGTTAGTTTGAATTTTGGCCTACACAGCCCTTCATATTTTTCAATCTAATTTATGAACAGATTAGAGGGATAAATCAAGCAGCTAAAAAGGCTGAAAATATAGCCCCAAAATGTAAATAGCGTTAAAATGAGAAGTAATGTCATCTTTCAGGGCTTACTTGTACTCCAAGCGAATGAAAGAGCTACAATTAAAAGATTTAAACAGCTGCACGGTAAAGGTTGGTCGCTTCCACATCACTGTTCCTGTCAGGAAGAAAAATCAGCTGAATCACAGCCATCTTACTCCCCTGTCCTTTCTTCGGGGAAGGGAAGAGGATCGCCTCATTAATGGTTTCGTCAAACTGCCAACCAGGGCCCAGGAACACACTTCATTAACCACTCCTATGGCAGAGGATGGTGGCTTTTCCAGACAGCAAGCG
The DNA here is from genome assembly GCF_000735185.1 of Notothenia coriiceps. Lineage (NCBI taxonomy): Eukaryota > Metazoa > Chordata > Actinopteri > Perciformes > Nototheniidae > Notothenia > Notothenia coriiceps. The sequence goes on along the minus strand of NW_011333040.1, from coordinate 24,603,171 downwards.
TGAATCTGAAGTCCTAGGAAGACCTCAATGCATTACCCTGAATAGGCTTCCCATTCCTGCCCAGGTTCATTTCCTTTTAAGTGCGAGCTTGAGTCCATCAAAGGAAATGAGCTGAGAAACCATGGCTATTATTTATAAGTTCATCCACAAGATTGTTTCATCACCAGCCCTCATGTCACACACTATGTGAAAGGTAGATGAGAAAGAAAATATATTTATCCTTGAAACCACACACAAATGAACCACGCATAATGAAAGTTGAGAGTTAAATATGTCGTCGTTTAGGTAAATTGAACCTCATTCAAGAACCACTGGTACAAACAGAATCCTCTCTAAGTGGAGAAGTACAAAATATGAGTGAATAAAGAAAAGTGATTGCATGCAGAATATTTTGCTTGCATATATTGAAGAGTCATATACAGGTTTATCTAAGTTTTACCACATGGGTTTGACCTAAACATTCACCTTCAAAACATCTTGATCTGACTTGATTTGGCATTAGATATGATTACCAAAATCCAATAAAGTAAATCAGTAAAGTCAATATTACACTCCACTTCTACAGTAAGTCATTCATTACTTTTCTTAAAAAAAGTTTTCAAACCATCCCCTTTGTTTATTAGTCACATTGCAGCAGTGCTCTGATGATACATTGTTGCTGCAAAAAATGTGTTATTTTGATAGCTGCAAATGTTCCAAAAAACAGCTGCAGAGTCATGAAGGCCAACCAACTTAACTTGGATGTACTTAGATCAGTTTCTTGGATTCAATTTACTATTCTACGAGGTGGACTCGATTAATCAATCAATTGATAAAATGTCAGAAAATACACAAAGAATACAATTTCTCAATGTTCAAAATGACATCTTCATTCAATTAATATTGATATAAATAAAAACAGAAAATGAAATTGTTTAGACTTTTTAGTAACATTGTTTTTTTTTCAATAAAACTTGACAACAAATGGAGAAGAACAATCCTTCAAGGGTTCTCAAACCAAAGCCTTCCCTGTACAGGGGCTGCATAGAGAGGCGTGTTGCTTTGGGTACCATTGAGATATTTATACACGTCATCTATTGCACGTCTGTCCGTCCTGGGAGAGGGATCCCTCCTCTGTTGCTCTCCCTGAGGTTTCTCCCATTTTTCCCTTTAAACTGTGGGGTTTTCTCTGGAAGTTTTTCCTTGTACGATGTGAGGGTCTAAGGACAGAGGGTGTCGTATTGTCATACTGATATTCTGTACAAACTGTGAAGTCCACTGAGACAAATGTAATATTTGTGATATTGGGCTATATGAATAAACATTGATTGATTGAGACACAAAATACTATCCAAAAACTCAGCCTCTGTGATAAATTCATGAACATGAAGATTTATCAAATTCCACAAATTAAAAGATTCATGTTAATAAAGGAATTTACTGGAAATGGTTGGATGTATTTGCTTAGTCCAGCAGCGTCTTGGTGGTTAATGCTGCGTTGAATTGTGAAAAGTTAAGCCAGGTTCAGAATGCACACACCTGTCCAATGCTTTCTCTTGTCCCTGTGTCAAGTGCAAGGATTGGACATGAGTACTTGAATAACTATGGTATTTAGTACACCAACACATGTACGCCAATGGGGTGCACTATCTAATTTGTATGGTCATTATTCACAGTAATTTCAACAATTCTTCACAGCATCCTCAATTGAATGATTATTCATTCATTTACTTTCAGTTATTCACTGGCATTCACTTTTTTGCTGCCAATTATTGCCGCCCTATCTGGCATTGCTGAGGGAGGTTAGTGGGAAGTGAAAACACGTATCCGACTATAAATATACATGCAACTTCAGCATCATCGCTCCATATATTCCATTTTACAACATTAATGTTTGATGCAAACATCCAGCACAATGAGTGGTAATTCTTCTCTAAATGTGGGCCTAATGGTACAAACCTTCTTTGAAATGCATGTGATGCAGCCAGTCCTATCCTTTCAAAGTGGGGAATGAGTGCAATAAAAGCAAAGCTGCAATTTATGCTCTCACAAAAACTCCACAGTTACGCCTGTAGCACAAGTAAGCATTTAAATCAATCAGGGTACACGTTCCATAGCTCCTCTTTATTCATGCCAAGTACACACATTTATTCTCTTTCAGCTTAGCACTCCAACAATGTGTTTCTAAAGCCTAGTGTTTGCTTTGAAAAAATAAATAAAATACATGCATAAAGTATATTATTCTCATAGGTCATTCTCAAATATGGGCACTGTTAGTACTATTCGTGAACATGTCAATCCGTTTTGCATACCTCGGAATGAGCTAAGACCACATTGTCAAATAAATGGTTGTACTTTGGCAATTAAATGCAATTTTTGCCATATTATACATGAAGTATATTCTATAGGTAGTAGATATCCTTTCTGATTCCACCACCATTATTTTTATAAACTACAGTGCAGGGTTTGAAAAGGATTTCCTCTGTTCTTCTGTTAATTCACTGAATTCACAAACTTGAAACCTAAAGTAACCTCCTCCTTCAGAGCAAAATGTTCTAATTAAATGAAGTCATTTACATATAATATGGAATATCTATTTCAGACTCTGTATTTCAAATATGTCCGTCGGAAAGGGAGGCTATCAGTTATAGAGTTGGATAATGCTAATTTTATCTCGGTCATTTAATTCTCTGACAATATCTATAACATTGATTAAGACTTTAAAGAGTGGGCCCTTCCTTAAAATATTTAATTTCTCATTACTATAATCAAGACTTACTCTTGCAGTAATGAGTGTCTGCCAGGCAGAAGGCTGGAGGAGCTCTCCCATTTGACAAACAGATCGGGTATATTGGCATGAAGAATATCTCCACATCGAATGACAACAAGAACAATTTACACCCCAGCTTACTTCAAAATTCCCCAGATGCAATAGTTGAATGAAGACGGATCGGTGATGGATATAGTTGACAAAGAAACATTACAAAAGTCAACATACAAAACCATCTAAATGAGATAAGGCCTTTCATTGTGTGGGATGATAATATCCGCAAGCATGAATCCAGTGGAGTACATTGTGTAACAGCAGACTAAAACACATCGTTAGAAAAGAGTGCATTACTGAAGCAACATAAAGGATAAGCATGGTGATATACTGTAATATACTGTATATATATTACATTAAAATACATAAATAAACCATTGCTAAAGAGAGCCACTCTAGCTGTTCCCCTCCTTATCCCAAGCAGAAAAACAGAGTTCATTTTAGTGTTATTTTAATGTTCATAATTGTGACTTTTTTATGGGCTCTTTGTTCTGACTAACAATGGCATTATATAAAGCCATCTTTTTAACCCTGTTTTGAAATGATGGCTGTCATTTTACTTTGAAATCATTGATCAACATTATTAAGCAGACGTTTTCTTAGCATTCTATGGAAATATACATAAAACAAACTGTAAATATACCATGTGTGTCTTGTGCTGTGGCCCACTGTGTTTTACAATGAATCGGTAGTCATTCCTGTAGGTGCTGTATGTTATTCTGCCAAGGATCCCCTTCATCTTTCCATCTCTGCTGGGAGATATCCTCATTTAGCTAAATGAGCTCAAGTCAAGCTTGGCTTTTATGTGCAGACACTAATGACATCCCAAGGTTAAAGTGAGGAGTCAAGCATTGATTTTTACTGTCGGTTTTCAATGTCTGCAATGGGCATGACAAATCCAGGTCTCTACACAAGGCCATGCTTTAAAGAAAAAAGGCCAACAGCTGAAATAAATCCAATACAATAATTCGACCCTGACTACTTCAACAGAAAGCCTGTTAGGTTTAGCTCTGTAGCATTAAGGTTGTCATGTAAATGGCAAGGTTAAGTGAGAAGGGTGACATTTCACAGAAGATGATGATAAATTAAAGAGATATATGGTCTTGTTATCAATGTAATGGCAGAGACTGTGTGTGTGTGAATTCAACACTGAGAAATGAAAGCGAAGTAATAAGTGATAGAAAAGGAGGCAGGAATAGAGGTTTATAGATTGACTTGGAAGCACTGTTTTCACCATGGTTTCAACCTCTAGTTCCTTCTTTAGTATGAGGAGATATGGAGATTTGCTTTGGAGGCTGCATGGAGTGATGAAGTAGGCTGAGATAAGGGCTACGGAGGATTATTCAATCAATCACCTGTTGCCATATCTTTACGCAGCTTGTCTGAGGAGACACATGCAACTAGTCAGTGCCTCAAGGGATAAAAGAAGGGGAAAAAATGAGACTGGGGTCACTCCAGTTCACCAAAGCTGCCCCGCAAGCATTGTGTAGAAGAAAGTAATTATGGGAGATTGTGAATATGTGCCGTCTCAGTTTGCTGATTCAGAACAGGGACACTTTAAATAACTGTCACACTTATGTAACTTAGATGACATTATTCCAAAAATAAATATAAAAAGATCAGTTCTGTTTTAATAAACGTTAATAATACACAAGGCACCCTTATACATGATTGATAACTTCTAAAAAGCATTCTGAGAGTACAGTAGGGGGAAACAGTTTTTAAGCCCTGCTATCCAAACCATTAGAATCACCCGCCACATTAAATGCAAAATACAACATTAATGTAAACAAAAAGGATTGCTCCCTGAACAAATGAATGGAGCTTAAAATCTCCGTTCTTTAATTAATGCACAAACACTGGAAACAAATTCGGGAAATGTAAGATATAAATGTGGTCTTTAATTAGGTGAGTTAAGGGAGACAAAGTAAAAATATTATGCTGTGGTAACATAAAAGCAGAAACTTATTTTTTGGCTGAACACTGTTGAATAAATTAAAGGGTTCACAGCACTGCTGCCAGTAGAGTGTTCATGATGGATTAATGAACATTTTTGCTTTCTCATTTACATTTTTAAGCTGTGCATTATATGGTTACACAACTTGCAGAGCTGCCAACATACACGATTTTGGCGTAGCAGATACGATTTCCAGGCCCTAATTACGCCGCTACGCTTGACTTGAATATCCTACGCATTACCTAACAAATCGAAAAATGAATCGGTGAGCTGGCAGCCTCGTGCATGTGTTGACATCCAACCAGCACTAAAGCTCACATATAAGCCGTTTTATGATTCGTCCCTTGCGTTGGCAAAGAGCCAATAGGATCGGCTGTACTTCTTTTTTGTAATGCCCTCACTACTGTTACCAGGATGCTATGCTGTTTTGGCTCCCGCTGTTGATGAAGAATTCTATTCATGTAGACCAGTGCCGTGCGGTGAGGTTCGTAGCTGGCTTTCAGAGTCAGATAGGCCTATGTGAAAAATATGTGAAGTCAATAGAGTATATTAAAACATACCCGTACTTTTCGGACTATAAGCCGCGCCTTTTTTCCCATTTTTCGACGCTGCGGCTTATATAACGGTGCGGCTAATCTATGGATTTTTAAAGCTAACGGCCACCGCCTTTAACTCTATGGGCTCTATGGCCGGTCCGCGGACCCCCACCTTTAAGCGGCGGGTTCCAGCAGGAAAAGCTGGAGGTCGGAAAAGAGTGAGACAGGTAGCGCGCAAAAGTAANGCAGGGAGACTATATATATATATCAAAACAAAAAGCTAACATCTTATTTAAATTATACATCTCAAACACAGTATTTTCCCACATAGCCAATGATCTATATAAAACAAAAAACTGCTTTTAGTCTATTTAGGATGATGGACAGTTTGAAGCATTGAGTGATCAGTCTGTAAACAAAATGTTGATCACCGACATTTTGGTTATGATATTAATACTAATGTTATTATATTAAAGCAGGGGTGGGGCCCAATGTGATATATTTTCATGGGGCCCAAAATCCCTGGCGGCGCCCCTGGCCCTGAGACACTGTTTCGTGAAAAAACTACCCAATGGACCTGGATTAGGGTCCTCTCGGGTTTATCAACTGCCACGTTTTTTTATTTAAATATCTTGCCATTTAACTCTTTAAAAACACATTAATTCTGCCGTACTTTCACACCTGCTTGATTACCATTTTAACCTTTTCCAGAAAAAACAAACACCCATATCACACCAGCATATGCCTTCCCACACCCAATCTCTCAGACGGTGGAGCCATCACAGACCTAGCACTCACAGAAGCAAATGGGACTGATCAACCGCTCAATCAACACTTCATGTGTCTACCATCTGGTCCCAGTCACATAACTTTAACTGGAATAAAGCAGGAGTTTTGTCCCTTCTGTCATAGCTGAACATTTAGTTCCGAGAACTTTGTGTTTGTGAACAATTCTTTGTTTCTTCCTTTGAACATTGTCTTGCTGTGTTCTTTGTTACTTGTTAGGCTAATCATCTTTCATTGTGTCGTTTGGTGTCCTTGAGTTTGTCTCAATGTTGTGTTTGATGATGACAACACCAAAGCTAGTTTGCCTCAGTATTGATGAGTGATGAATACACTAAACTGGAGTTTTAACATCACATGGTTATCTGATGCTTTGTTTTGCTATTTGTTTTTGTCATTGTATCCTTGGGAAAAAAATACACATTTCAAATCAAGTACAATCTGCTCCTTCTAAAACATTTCTTGTAGCAGAAACCCAAATATGAGCCTGTAAAAATGAAATTAAGGTACAACAATACTTTTCACAAGGTTTTTTCAACAGTTTTTTTGGCGGCAGACCCGAGGGGTGTGTCTTTCATTTTGGTGTTGTCCCAGGCAATAGCTTTGTCACAGTGGGAGATAAGAAAGATAAATGATAAACAAAAGTTGTATCTAATAAACTAATGAATGAAGCATACAGTATAAGAAATACATACAGGAAATGAGGCAGAAAAACTCCAGTTCAAGTGTTTGAATTTGATGGCAGCATAATGTTTTGGAGCTTGAAGAAAATGACTCAATTTTTGTGACACAGAGTTTTGACAGTGTGAGTTTTCTCTTCCCCATGGCCAACGTTCAGTGAGCTGGCCGAGGTCAGGCTGAGGTGCTGAGGGAAGAGTCCAGGTGAAAGGCTTGTCTGTAATTCGTTCCCTTAGCTGACTTGACTCTATGAGCAGGAACAAACACCCGCTGTTTACTCCTTTCAGCCCTCCAGGGAGCTTTCAGCCCTCCAGGGAGCTTTCCCCCCTGAGTAATTGAACTGAATATTCTAACCACGAGCAAGTCATTTTATTGATACAGTATATGTTTTCTTTATTCTTACCAAAGTTGAAACCACGCCTGAAGTAACGCCTACTGCGAAGATTGTTTGTGAACTGTTTTTTCTCTCTCAAGGTATTTCTGTTTCTTCTGTTATTTAAAAATAATTGCTTGGCTCAATATAACACTGACATGCGATTGATTAGCAGTATCATCAGCCTCAGTACAATAAACACATTTTAAGGCAAACCAGTTCACTCTACATTCTTTCAACTGTTTTTTTGCAAAAACATTTTCTTAATGCATTAACATGTGAAAAGAAAGATACATCTAAAAGGCTTCGAGTTACCTTTTTTTTCTTAATAATCTTATGATAATGTAATGTTTTGGGTGGAAAATTCAGCATAATTTGTATTTCCTCAGTATTAATCACAGCGTGTTTCTTAAGTGGTTAGTCTCACAGCAAGGATGTTGAGGGTCTGCACACCACCAGGGCTGGCTGGGACCTCTCTGTGTTCAATTTGCATGCTCCTTGATTTCCTGTGTGTTTCCTCTGGGTCTTCGTGTATCTTCTCGCAGTTCAATCATACAGGCCAGGTGAATTGGAAACTCAAAATTGCCCCAAGGATTACTGTATGTTTATTTATGTTTGGCTCTGAGGGATGCTCTAGCCCCCCCACTATTCTGCAAAGGAGTGAGGGTATAGAAAATGGATGGATAATTGCATTAGTGCAACCACAGTCATGCAATATTCAACATTCCTTTGCTCTGAGTTTCACTGATTAAATAAAAACATAGTGTAGTATTCTAACTTACATGAATAACTGCAGTTCTTACACCTTGATTACAAAAATTCTGCTTATGCTGCAATCTGCATTTTGACTGTACGTGTTATACCTCTGCCACTGTCTATAAATCATGTCAACACTTCAAGCTAACACTGCAAAAACTGCTATCTGAATGTTTGAATCAGATCTTTGTCACAGTTTAGTATGTCGAAACAGCATCCAATGTTGACAAGAGGACTGACAGCACACAACACATACTGTAGGTCAAAAGTATAGCAATCAGAAAGCAAGTCAGCCATGAAGGTCATATTATTAAGATTTCAAACTGTTAATTAAGTTTTTTAATTATGGTTGTTTGAGACTAGTGATATGCAATGCAACTTGTAATTTATTGGCATTGGTGATGCTCTCATTAACCCATCTTAAAATCCCTAGTGGGGGGGTGTGGAATGTTAAGCATCACAGGATTACAGGGGTGATAGGATGTCTCTGGTGCAATCTAATGAGGCTGTGTTTGTTTACCTCTTCTCCCCTAGTCTGCTTTCAGTGGGATGTGCCAGCATTTGCGCGACATGAATGCCAGTGTTTTGATAAAGGTCAATGAGAGCGAGACAAGGCCGCTGAAGTTTGCCTACTTTAATTAGCTCTGGCTTTGTGCTCTCTTCTCATCTTGTAGTGTCAGTACACCCATGTTCAGCCTTCAAGACGTGGCCAGAACAAAGATGGGGCAGAGAGGGCGCCAAATGAGCAGGGAGAGGTTCACTAGCAGCAATGATTCACTGAGATGAGACGTTTGAATCACTTTGGCTATAAATAGATGAAAACGGACAATGATGAATTTGGGGTGATATGATCGGGGAGGCAACCTGTTAAAAGCACTTTATGGTAATCATTAACGTACTTGATGTTTCACCCCTTTACCCACAGGAGTTGAATTGCTCAAGATGGTATTTTTGATATAATTACATTGTAACACATGTGATAGTATGCTGGTTAAACTGAAGCTATAACACTGATTCTGCATTCGTCTTTTTTTATAAAGTTAGTAGGCATATATTTTGGTACCACGTAAAGCATTCTGAAGACACAAAAACCTTTTTGTTCTGGTCTTAAAGACACAGGACAAAAGGATTTTACGTGATGGTTTTAAAGTGGCTCTAGGGCCTGCAATGTGTTATCTATCACTCAGTGAGTTTCCAAATACAAGGAATTTGCCATTGTACAATTCACAAGTAAAAAACGGAATGTACCTCTGGGTCCATCCTTTCACAACGTCAGTCTTGACTGAAATCTCTCAGCATCTATCTGACAGATTGACGGGCAGTGGGAAATGTAATAATTTAGGGTAAGGGTTATTCCCCACTCCTTATATAATGTGCCGTTCCCAAACTTTTAGAATGCAAATATGCAAACAAAGATGGAGACCAAAGTACTAGCACTAAACTAACTGCTAGCTAAATGCACAGCTGTGCCTTAATATAACCTCAAAGAGACCCTAGCATGACTGATTCAGTCTTATCTTTTGTTATTTTTTTAGAGGTGAAAAACCTCACGTAGATATTGCAACATTAAATAAAAGTCAATGTGAAAGACCTTTTTTCTGGCAACACATGGACCTTTGATGGATAATGAAAATAATACATGAATAACCATTGCGACCTCGTGCCAACTTCATTAGTCAGAGCTACCTGCTCTTTCTGCTCCAGTGAAACAAAGGTGTTGTTTTGTGGTGATTTTCAATAGACTTGTTTATTTTTAAGATATCACGAACTCCGTGCTTCCCACATTCAACAAATTACACTTCATTAGATTGTAAAAGTGCATGTTTGAAATGAAGGTTATTGAAATTCTGTCTAAGCATAAAGGTCATTCAGAGTTAATTAGAAGTGCCCTTGTAAAATCAAGATTAAACTGCATGATATGAAAACACACAATACTGAAAAATATCCTAACTTGCAAAATCATTAATACTGTCAACAGCATCTAGTTCTTTGCTTTTTATAAATCAGAATAATCTTCAAATGTTGAATATTTGTCTTTTAACTCTGGTTGATTAAATCCTCATTATGCTTATTAAGTTCAAATCTATGTTGTGTGTTTATAAAGACAAATTGAAAAGTTGGATGACACATTTTATTTTTCTATATTTGATGTTGACTTAAACTGTCTATAAGCTGCTGGCCAATGCATATTTCATGACTATGCTTTCATTTCCTTTGATGTGAGAATCTTTAGGGTTTTCATGAAATCAATCCAGATGTTCTATAGTTCAATTTATGCCAATTTCTTCTTTTTAGAAACAGCTATATACTTTCTGTAATTATCTCTCCACATAGTGGTTCTCACAGTGGCAAAGTAACATGATAAAAATGACCTGCCTACGATTGAGAAACAGACAGGAAATTCAGCATCTAAGATCTGTTAGTTGATAGTTTAAAGGTAATATTATCTCATTGATATCAGCCTCTAAATATGTTTTAAATGTCTACATGTGTAAACTTTAATGCTGATTTAAATGATACATGTAGATATCCTTTTTGCAGTAACACAAGAGGGTTACATTACGCAATTTCCTACTCCTTAAAAAATCACAATGCTCATGTGTGATAGGATACAAATGACTTTACATTCGTATAGAGGCACTAACTCCCTATGAGTTATGCCGCTGAGAGGTTAAAAAGTGCTCTTTGCTGTGACGCGTTCCATATACTGTAAGAGTCCGAAGTCATTCATAGTCCATAGTGTTTAATAAAACGAAAAACAAACAATATACAACTCCAGACCACACAGTCAACAGAAAGTATCCGAGCGCCATTCACCCTCTTCCTACATCATATCCTCCCAACCGGCATCCAACAGGTGACCTAAATACCCATAAACCACACCCACGTGACCATTGCCGGAAGTGATAAACAATAAGAATTAAACGTGATGCAAACAGAAATTTAGATAATAATAGAAGTAAGTAATGGCAAAACAAGCATTTTGGCTCCTACAATTAGATCATCTCATGTTATGTGATAGCTTACAACTAAAACCCCAAAAACATGACAGCACGGCCACACCCTTTTAATATTGTTAGCATTACAATGTTGTCCTCTCCTGATGTGTGATACACAATTTCAATGACAACATAGCCAACAAAACATCAGGGAGTTTACACAAACCATTAAAATAAATCATCATTCTTGTGTTCAAACATTTTCAAAGCAACAACAGGGAGGCTGCACAGCTTCCTCCCCCACTTATTTTCCGAGAGATGTATTTTCTCTGCCCAGGGGTAAAGCGTAATGCACTTCCTCTGTTTATGCAGCATGGAGTCCACCATGGGAATAGGCAAGCTTGGCTCCAATGTCTGCAAAAAGTCAAGATGATCACTAGTGTGCAAGTGTAAGTATGAGAAGGGTCGACCGAAAAGAGTTAAGAGGGTCCTCACTCTGCCTGCTGGGTACTTTCACTCTCTCCTGTATCGATTACTCTGTCCACCATGTAATTAGGCCTCAGTGAAAGAAGTGGGAGAGAAATAGAAAAGGGGAGGGGGAGTCTGGAAATCTGGCAGAGAAAGGCCATTTTTGTATGTTGTGTCAATAAAGGAAGAAAGGAAAACAAGGGCAGATGAGGTACTGACAGATCTGTCACAAAACCTCAATATCCTTTGGCCCCTAGGCCATCAGTAGTCATGTGGGGTGAAAGTAATTGAAAAACAAACAAATGAAATAGGTGAATAGGCCAGTGAGGGGGCCGGAAAGACACAATGTCACTTTGTGCTGTTGATTGACTGGTCAGTTTAGTCATCTCTAGCCGATTGTTTAGAGGAATGGGCGAAACATGATCACATTTTACTGTAACTGTAGTAAACCAATAGGTTTTGACATTTATGAAAAAATCCTGATTGAACAAATTGGACTCCTATGTTAAAACACACAACACATTGGTTCTGACTAATGTGTTTAATATAAAATGCAGGAGATTTGCCTTGATCTGTGAAATTAGTTTTCCTTTCAAGACATTCTACCACTTACATTAAAACCATTTTTTTTCTTAAAGAAGAAGATTGGCCCCATGCACATATCTTTCAGCTGTTAGCATAGCATCAGAGAAACACTGGATAGCCTAGAGCTAACAAGACAAAGATTGTTTTTACTGTTTGTTTTTTGTACAGATTAAACAAAGATTTAACAACTTGATTTGCAAACATAGTGAGGAAGGCTAACACTTTTAACCAGTTTCCAGTAGATATGCAAAACTGTGAATACAAGCAGTATGACTTTTCTAAGGACTTCTCTATAAACTTACACAAATATTTGGTTACTTTTTAACTTGTACTCTGTCATTCTTTTGTGTTGTATGACCTTATTTTCCTGTGAATGAGAAGAGTTCAGCAGGCTCTCTGCTGCTAGTTTCTCAATCTTTTTACCCTCCCTTTGGAGCAGGACATTTTATGTGTAAAAAGCTTTGCTGCTTCCCCTGACAGTCCACTACATGAAATTGCTGGGAAAACATCGCTGTGTGCACATTTCCCCTCAATAAATTCTTAAATGTTAGCAGACATGTTTCTAACAAGCCGTAATAGTTTGGTGGAGGTTCAGAAATGACTTTGAGAAGAGATACATGTTGAAGAATCATTACAAAGACTACAAGGGCATTGCTTTGTTACCATCGAAGGTTGATGGAAAGACATCACAAGCAATACAAATACAAAATTACAATTAATGACTGAAATACATGGTAATTTTTACCTCACCTATCATGCAAAATGCACTTTTTGATTATACATAAATATGTGTCCCCGCTGTGTCAGGGACCTCACAAAATGTCAGAAAACAAAACCCTCTCTCTTTTCCTCCGTACCCAAATCTCTAAAAACGGTGGTTCAACGGAGATGATCCAGATTTGCATCCGATATCAGAAATGTGGACCCACGGCACTATCAGAAAGTTGCTAAAAAAGCAGGAAATAAAAAAACTCACCTTGTGGTAAGCCCGCAAGAGAGAGAGCATTTGAGCTACTGTTTCAGAAATAATCCTCGATGTGTTTTGAACATGACATGGCATTTAATCACGGCATCATAGATGTATCTCGTAGAATTCTGAGCAGGCAAAAGCTCCACCTCCTCTTTTTTTTTTCAAGCTAAGGACCCCAAACCTGCAGTTCTCTAACAGGCCTGAAATAGAGAGATATGAGGGATGTCTAAAATGCATGATCTGTTTGGTATTTTGAGCAAAACACATGTTTTTTATATATTTTTATATATCTGAGACCCATAATATATGCCTAAAAATAGCATAATAGGAAACCTTTAATGTAAGATCATCTAAGACCTTATGTTCTCTAGCATAGAGTGCCACAGTGCCGCGTCCTAAAACCCGGAAGGATTTCCTTCGACAAAAACACAATGCAATTTCTCCATAGGATTTTGGAAAATAGCTCAAAATAAGGTTTGTGGTTGACACACATTTAAGAGACAGATTACGTTGTGTTCAGCCGGATAATATCCTCATGTCTACCCTACTTTTATAATTTTCGAATCATAAATCTAGTCGCCAGAAGCAAAATGCTAACGTTATGCTATAAACGAACTACAGCAGGGTTGCTCCTTCAACGTCACGCCAACTTAAAGGTGGGGTAGGTAATTTTGGAGAAACCAGCTCGAGTGCGCTAGAATTTGAAAATACACAGCCGGAAAAAATCTGCCACTTCCTTACAGAGCCCCTCCTCCAACACACACAAACGCGCACATGACCAATGAGGGCACGAGATAAGTTTGTGCACAGATGGAAGGCTGACAGGCAGATTGGTCGTGCTTTTTACAGTACTACGGCTTCCACAGATGACATTTTTTATGGATATTTTGTCAAAGCACTTAAGATATTCATTGCTACAATATCTGGAATATATTCCATGGAATATAACAAAAAGTGTATCTCGAGCCGGTTTCTCAAACTTACCTACCCCACCTTTAATATCCATATTCAAAACTACAGATTCAAAATTGTACAAGTTGAAGCATTTGTTTTAACAGTTTGCATGAGGCAGGTACTCGCTTTCAAGCAGAACACGGGGAAAAACAAACTTAGTGGTGAGTGTTTAGGTGCAAGCACTAAGATGTGACTAAATACCAATGGTCTCTGTGGATTTCACAAGGAAAATTAAACATGTCTTTAATAACACAGCTTCTTTATTCACTCAGCATGATTCTGCTTAACATGCAGCGACGCTGAGGTGGTTGAAGTGTTTATAACTGGCATCTCAACCATGACATGTGTAAAGAAAAACCCTGCAGGCAAAACTTTTAGACACAGAAATGTCATGTTTGGATAATTAGCATCAAAGGGTGACTGCTTCCGTATTCTATGGGTGATGATGGTAAATACCCAATGAACAACTATCAGGTGGTGTTGATTATGTTATGAATACATAGTGGTGGGTGGCATTTTAAAGGCCTCCAGTGGTCTCAAAGCTCTGTGCATTGTGGACTGAATTTTTATTATCAAAGAAACAGAAGCACTGTTTCACATTACAGGCTGCCGGGTTTAAATTTGAAAGTCAAAACAGTATTACAGGATATCAGTCCACCAAGGTCTTGATCTAATGTCCTTTTCAAAAATAAAAATATATAAATACAATGTTATATCACAACTTCACAATACATTTGCAAACTCATATTAGAAAGGCAAGACATTAGGGAAAAAGCAACCATGTTTTTCTACTGAAATATATAAAAAATGTAGAAATTGAATTAATTGTCCGTTGAGACATCAGAGGTCATGTCGCTGATGTTTGTCCATTAGTGAATACATCAAAATACAATGTATTTTGTACCCTTAATAACCTGCACTGTTTGAGAACAATATTGTTGTACGCTCTGTATTTTTGGTTACAATAAAAAAGTGACACTAAATGGAAAATGTAATCCACTCATCAACTATTGCTTTTAGCGCCCGCTCTCATGTGGGCCACATTACCATCAGTTACACAAAAGGCTTTTCTACACAAAATACAGGCTACACTCAATAAAAAGGTGCACAAAAAGCTTGAGATAGTCATCATTAAAAAGAAATGTATGGCATTTTGATATACATTCTTCAAACATGTTTAACACTGTAGATTATTTAATGCCAATAACATAAAGCAACATAAATATAAAAGATAATCAAATAATAAGAATAATATGAATAAGTATGTAAAGAGGTTATAGAAAAATGTTGTAGAAACAAGCAGCTTGCATGGACAAGCATACACCAAGAGCATCAGAGGAAAATTGATCAAGCTTAACAGCAATTTGAAATACTAAGGACTCTTGAGGCTTTGAGGAGATATCAAATGCTGGAATAATAAAGAGATCTCTGCACTGGGAAGAATCCCTTGATGCCTACTGTAGATAAGGGCCAGCCTACTTATAGCTTGGACTCTGTCAGTATTAAGTTTTAATAAGGTAAATGTAAATAAGATGAGACCCATAAACAAAAGCCTAAACAACATATGTCGAATTGATGGTAGAAAGCAAAAATTGCTTAGTTGAAAAATGTAATCATTTAGCCTGTCGATGTGTGAGATTGGTAAGGGTTATCCCTGCCAACAAAATTGGAAAGAGATTTTGCTGACAAATAAAAAAAAAACGGAAATGTGGTAAAGAGATTGGTTGCGGTTTAAAATTGCCCTCGATTAATAATTGTAGTCTTTTAATTTTCGCCATTTCACCTTTTTAAGAATACATAATCCGGGATTTCAGTATTGGCTGTTACTGTACACGATATTGCATTACCATGAATACTTTGTTGGAAATCAAGCACTGATGAGAAACAAATGCAATAGAAAGCTGGGGAATGCCAAAAATACAAGGACATTGCCAGTATTTTGGCATCTTGTTTATTGCATGTCTTCAAACTGCCCTACTGTACTTGCATGAGGTGGAAACAGTGGCACAGCTAGTGTCTTTGTTTATGCAAATCAAGTGGCACAATTTTGGTGTCGTTTTTGCATGGAATTGCATTAGCATTTATTCTCATTGGCACTACCAAAAAGTTAGGACAACCCATGAGTGTTGAGTTTAGCCTATAATACTTTTTACCTGTAAATACATACATTTCGTGTTTGGGTGTGCAGTTACAAGTTGTTGTTTGGTACATGTTAAAATGCATTTATTTATTGTTGTTTCTAGATTTATCTTTATTGTTGTTTCTAGATTCCCACAAGCAGAAAATACATATCAGACATTTTTAAATGGTCCAACCTAATAGCATATAGCATGTTATCTTTTGGCTTCTCTTCTGGTATTCAGGACAGCGTTATATTTGTTCCCTCTTATATCCAAAGTACTATCATCAGTCAGGGTCCTCTGTATTGTACTGATCTCATAAAGGTCTTAATTCTCTAAAAGTTGTCTTGCAATTGAAAGTTGTTTTTTATTGAAAACTGCTTTGCATAAAAAAACAAAAGAGCTGCGGTGGACCACCTCAATAAAGACTTTACATTGCAGACAACAAATCCATGAGATTTTCTCCCATGATCAGCTAGGGGACGGTGACAACAAGGTCAACTCCTCTCTCCCTCCCTCTGCATTACACAGGGGACATCTCTGGAGCTAATGATGCCACATGAGGAAGAAAGGAATGTGACCTATGAATGTGACCTAAGAAAACCTATGACGTCAGACAAACAGGAGGATAACTACACCAAAACAAGATCACAGACTCAGAAACGTGAGTTATTGGTTGCATTTGTCTTGCTCTGTTGATTGATGAGGTAACACAATTGTGTCAGTATGTCTAATGTCACACGGAGACAAGTATTGACTCT
This sequence comes from Notothenia coriiceps, assembly GCF_000735185.1. Lineage (NCBI taxonomy): Eukaryota > Metazoa > Chordata > Actinopteri > Perciformes > Nototheniidae > Notothenia > Notothenia coriiceps. The sequence continues at coordinate 24,586,488 of NW_011333040.1, read as the reverse complement.
GGGAAATGTTGAAATGATCCTATCCAAAATTAGAAACATAACCATTCAGTCAAAAAGTTTGCGAATGGCACTCCATTACTGTCTGATGTAAATCTGTCAAGACACTTGGTATCCACTGTATTGATTGTTTCTGTCTGATTGAAACATTAAAAAAACATACATTTTAAATCATTGCTTTATTTTAATGACAACAGCATAGGTCATCTGTCCCACATAGAGCTATAACATGTGACAGGCACCTAGAATACTGATGAGATATCAGATAAATTAGATTATTCTTAGTTTAAGTGTATATCAAGAATAACATTATTTTTGCAAATAGTAAAAGAAGTCAAAGAACTTCGGGCCAATGTGAGCAACGTCATTTATGGGCGTTATAATAAAAAATACTCACCCCATTACACATATTTTACATATATTTTTAAACCATCCCATGTTTTGACATTGATATGTTCACTGTCCAAAGAACCAACCTCCAAAGACTCTCCCTGCAATATGCTGCACCGCCCATGGGGTGTCAACAAATTAGAAAATAATGAAAATGCAATGTGCTGGGCTCTAATGCGGGATTCAGGTAATAAAGACACACGGTAACACTCCGTATACTGTGCAAGAAAAACAGATTGAAGGCTGAGCGTGAGACACATGCAGAAATGAGTCAGTCATTGTGAAAATAGAATTAGAGTACAGCTCCATTCAGCCTCCGGCAAAATAAAATGAGGATAAGCTGCTTTTCACTCATGAGTCATCATGCCTCAATGGTATTACTGATCATTATGTTCTGAAATTGATTTCACCTGGCTTGATGCCTGTTAAAGTACACATCAAAGACTGATGAGCACTGCAAATTAGTTCAAGTCATCTGTCATACCTTCCCCATTTTAAGTGCCTCATTCTCAAAACATTTGTACAAGTATTGTTAATCACTCTCTGGTCAGGGATATTCCATTATGTTTTAAAGACTGCTGTGGAAAAAAAATTATTATTTAAAATCTAACGTCTTTAGTTAGTACCAACCCATATACAATTTCCCTTTCATATTTATTCTTTTATTAAACAAATAATTCCTGACACATTCCAGTCAGGTTTCAGAGTCCACCACAGCTAGGAGGCTACACTGGTTGAATTCTGCAACAATATACAACATGAATGTAAATACGCTTTCAGTCCTTTTTTTCTAAATATTATTGAGGTCTTACATTGTAATGGCCATGAAATTCTGATTTCACAGAATGAAAACCTGTTTTGGTCCTTCAGGATGATTCAAAGGGGGTTTTATGATATTCAGATGCTTGCTAGGAGTCATGTGTTTCCTTGGGTGACTTCTACTCAGAAAGAAGTCCAGATATACTATAACCTGTGGGGTCGCACAAGGCTCTTTTGATAGGTCAAGTACTCTTTAGTCTCTATCTGCTACTCGCCATATCATCATAAAGCACAACATGGAGTTTCAGAGCTATGCTGATGACACCCAACTATACATTGCTGTTTATGTTTATGTAATTTTTATCTTTCAGTTATGTTATGATGTCATAAAGCTTCCTCCAGCTGAATCAAGACAGTGATCATAATATTTGAGGCAGATGGTCAATTCTGATTCCTACATTAGAAATGTAATTTGTCATCATCTTTGAAACATTGCCATGGTTACACACATTTCTTACGTTGTCTCACAGAAAAACTAATGCATGCTTTAATAACCTCTTGGCTTGACTATTATACTCTGCTCTTGTATGGTAAATCTAATTAAGTTGTTTGTCGCCTACAACTTCTTTAAGACATGGCAGCCTTGATGTTTTTAATAGTTTAACTTTTGCAAACACATTAATTACATGAGTAAGAAAGAGAAGTGAACACTTAACTTGTCACTACAAACATCCTCAGACTCCTACCTTTCCAATTGGCCTTTTGAAACTACTAAACCCTTACTCTTTTTCTCAATGAGAATCAAATCACACTAAATGTATTTGATGTTTAGAGGAGTTTACTGGAGAATATCTTAGCAACTACAATAATAAGCCAGAGGACATTCATTCATGCATGAGAATAACATATCTACCTCTGAAAAGGAGGTCATGTGATGGTTTGGTTTCTGTGTTACGTGGGGAATACAGAGGAAGGAGACGTGTTGGAAGTGTAAAGCATGCACTTAGGAAAAGCCTTGAAATAGTGAAGCATTATTTTTCGATTATCGAAACTGCCTTTTGGTTTTAATACTTTGCCTCATGAAAAAAAGTAAGAACAATTAAGTAAGTTTACATTTTAGTTTATGGTTCATGTGTTCTGAATATTAATATAGTCAAAGGATCTGAATATGATCTGATTTTATTGCAGATACACAAAGAGTGTCCCTAAACTATCACACAGTTGCTAATAATGTAAACACAAACACAGATTATTGTATTTACAGTTATGAGATGTACAATGATGCTTTTTTAAAATAAAGCCAGTCAGTATTTTCCAATACAGACATATACCCTCACAATATAACCCTGATGGCTCTTTGAACATAATTAATTATTCCAACATAAAAGTAGCCTATAGTGGACAATTCAAGGTGGTTTCTTTTTCAATAATGCATACTTACACTCAACGTTCATTTTCGGCTCAAGGGATCAAATGATATACTCAAGCTCACAAATGATCAGTGGGGGGGTGAAGTTCATATTTCAGTTTTCAGAAGTCAAGCTCTGACTGAGCGATAACATCATTGATATAATAATCTCTTTTGAAGATGTTTCATAAATTAATGAAGAACATGGCAGAAAAAAGATTATTAGATAATAGGTTGGTTTAGTTAGGGTTACGTGTCTTTAAATACTTTTGTATTGTGTCACTGCAGACAGAAATGTTTTGGATTGTTTGAATTCCATTACACCAATAAGAATTTGTCATGGACGGGCAGACAAGCATTTGGCGTTAATACACAAGGATGATGAAAACTCGACCAGAAGGAAGACAAATGTAGTTGTCAATGAGAAGATTATAGCAACAGATTACACATGTTCAGTTCGGTATGAAATTCAGTACAAAGCACACCCTATAAATCAAAGATTTTGCATTGTATGTTTTTGTCTTTTTAAGCTTTTATATCATATCAGAGCTGTTGATTTAAACTGACTAGGGTTTTTGTAAACATTATTGAATCATGGTCGTCTAATTGAAAGCAGATCAAATCACTTCCTATCACATTGTCATTGCTCACCTAAAGGTCCCGACCCCCCTAAGGAGTACAGACTACTAAATATATTTACTGTTTTATTATAGCTGCATATGCTCATATTACAGATTACCACTTTATATTCAATGGCAATGTTAAGTTAAACATCTGAATATACAACATGCATTTACTTAAGATGGACTTGTGATCTGTACCTATTGTTCCTAAAATATTACAGTGCTGAGTCTTAAAAAAATTACCTGTTCTATTTGAATAATCACACCTATACACATTAGATGTGACCTTATCGTTGCATATTTAGCTACTGGCTAGAAACATTTGAGCAGGGAATGTGAATAAGAAAAGCCCTCTCGTCTCTTTGCAGATACTGTCAAGGTGCCTTTTAAGCCCCTTAATTAAGTGACCTTTAATAAAGAATGTAGCTGCACTGGGCAGCCCTTAGATATGACTGCATGAAACCTAAGGGTAATGGCATTAGTGGAAAAGAGTATATTCCAAAAACGGACTATTCAGTACAACACTGTTAATTCAGTTTCAGGATATTTGCTATCTGAGAATATATACATTCCTCTAGCAATAGTATACTCTTGCTCACTGCAGACAATATATACATATTAGTTTGGTTCCAAATGCTATGAATTCAGGGGAAAGTAACTCAAAACATACATTTAGATCTTTATTTTACTGTTATTGTGTCTAGTTTGTGAGACACTGAATCGCTACTCAGAAAAATGGCTACAGAGTATGACTTTCCTTCGTTTGTTTTGATATTTTCATAGATTTAGCAATTCCCTCCATGCTGATTTTGAAGTTAAACTCTAATAATATCTAGGGCACTAATAACTATTCCTGTTATTGTGCTCCCATTTGCAGCTGTGTATACTTAAGTGAAACAAGTAATTATTATAAGGACCTGACCTCATCAGAAAAGGAGTTACCAATCCTCAACAGCCTCACCAGAGGAGTGCTGGTGGTAGTAATTAATTTTAACTGCCTCCATGTAGTCCATTTCCCTCCAAGCTGATCACGTGATGGTTTCCCCTTGACAGTAGTTTAATAATTCCATTTCTGAGTTATTTTTCAAACAATGATGGCCCTTTGTCACCTTTTTTCTAATTGCAGGTATAGAAAAAGGAACAAGGTATGTCATTACTTTTGAATAACAGGCTTTTAATTTGCATCTTATCGGTCAGCCATATTCCAGAGCAAAAGGTGAGGTTAGCCACAGCTCCATCATTCTTCTTTTTTTGCTTGGAGTATTTTATTTATTTATCCATGTTTTGCCACTTGCCAACAACATGGTCATCATTTTGAACATAAGCGAATTTAAAGTAGGGCTTCATGAATGCTGATAAAATCAAAGTAAACACTGAACTCTTAGATTTAATGACTGGTATTGTTGAATCAGATTCTCGTCACTACAATTTATACCCATGGTTCAAATAAAACAGTAGAAATTAGTAATATATTCATATAATAATGACATAATAACTGCAAAGTCAACATTTCTATCCAGTCTAGAGACTTTTTATCGTCACATATGTACTGTACAGCACCAGCACACACATTGAAATGTAGACTCTCCATTTAACCAATCCCAGTATTAGAAGCAGCGGGCAGCTATTATAATTTATATATAGCGTGTCTCTGTTGTCTTTATCTTTTCTATTATTCTTCAAAGGTCCCACACTGTGCAGAAAGAAAGGATAGTTTAGGCAATGGAATGAGGAGAGGGTCACCTTCAGAGCTTGTCTAATCCTTTAGTTCATCTATCCTAAATGTAATTCACTTCAAATTAAAGATAAGAAAAAGTTTTGCTCAATTAACTTCAAATCCATGGATAATGGAGAATGAAGTCAGGGCGCCATTGATGAATTTGGTCAAGATTTACGATCTACATGTATTCTCTAGTAGAAACATTGTCTGCTAATAAGATACACGTCTTCACTTCTGATGTGTCTGTTTATGGACACATGTTGTTATCTTTGAACTCTGCATGCTGCCTCCTCCTCAGTTTTTCAGAAGGCCTGCACAGAAATAATGAACAAATAATAAATATGCGAAACTCTATGCTCTAAAAGTCTAAATAGTCAAATGTGTGTATTAAATTGCTCAGATATTTGAATTGAATTCCTTTAATATAAGGAATAACAACCTCAAATGTTTTGCGTTCTTTTAATAAGCTTTACTCAGGGGGCCGTGAAATGTGTAATGTGAATTTGAAACAAGGTCATATCCATCCTTTAAGTTCCAAAACCTAAATATCAAAAGTGCTCTAATTTAAACATTGAATTAAGAACAGTTGGGGTTTAGACAGAGTTATATGATATATTCTCAAATGGAAGACTGGGTGATCAAATGTTGCTCACCCGCTCACATTGAGCGCTAGCAAATGTGTCGGTTGTGGAGGATGTGAAAAGAAAAAAAAGGTTAAGCGTAGAGGGGTAATATTTCACGGTGCTGTTTTGTCTGGTGGCAGTTATCAGCAGCTGCCAGTCTGATAATTGCTGCTTGAGGGCAGGCGCTACTACTTCAAGTCAGCACTGACAGCCCAATTCAAGCTTTCAGCCATGGGAGCTGCTGCATGCTGCTACGTAGCTGTTGGGGGTAACACTGGCTTTGTCTGATATCATAGCACAGTTGCTTGTGTAAAGTGCACACTTAAAGTAATCTTGTGAAGTTTGCCTTTTTCAAGAAGTGTTGACATGCAATATACATTTGATCACAGCTAAATGCATTTGAGTGTCTACAGCTGCCAGCTTGTTACAGGCATGAGCAGTACACCCAGAGTCATAGCAAACATGTTTTTTGTGAGTTTAATAATGTATAGCTTGGTGGAGCTGGCCGACGTTTCTCTCTGGTCATTTGTAAAGCTTGAAACAAGCCAAGATAGTGCTGGGGCGTGTGAAGAAATATTAAGGAGAAATAGATTGCCAAGGAGGGCAAGAGAAAAACGACAGGAATTTTCTTTGATTTAAGAGCTGGCGTTGCTCTTGGAAGAGTTGTGGCTGTGTTGTGTACAATCAACACGCTCTGTCACTTAGCCACCAGATAACTGATGTTCCACTACCCTCATAACCAGAAGCTATCAGTCTGGGACTTCTGCTTGTATCTTTCCTGTCGTCTCTCAAGTAAATTACAGCTCAGCAGTTCCAGATAGCTTGATGTGCTTCCTCTGCCCTCCATCTCTCTTCTCCACTCCCTTCATTTCTCTCTTTTCTTTATTATTAAATGTCTTCCACAGATGGTGTGCATTAACACACGATCTTGCCAGAATTCTAAGTAATAGGTGTCTATCACATGAGTCACTATTTTAATTCAAATTTTAAAATGTTTTTAGCCTTCTGTTCCAGTTGCTGAAAGTTGCCTATTTCATAAATATATAAACACTTTTTCAGGCATAATGCTTATCTGCACTCATTTTTAAAACCCCTGTTATCTGATCTTGTTTTTCACAGCTGGATTTATATGTTTAGTGGGACAATATTACTGCAATAGGGCGGAGTGGCGCCAACCCGCAAACCCGCCTCCGCTGCTGCGTCTGTAAAGCCGTTGTGTCCTTGGGCAAGACACTTCACCTGAATTTGCTCCTTTGGGTATTGTCCACAGTACATGCCCGTTACAGGTATGATATGTGTGATATGTGTGTAAAGTGCTATAGTAAATGTAAGAAATTATTATTATTAACAGCAGTCTCTGAAAAATAACCATTTCATTAAGAGATTTTAATCTTAATGAGACTGCCTGAAAAGGTAAAGATTGAATGAATTAACACATAATAAAATGGCAGTAGTTAGTGTTTAGCAGCTGTGAATTAGAGAACCCAGCCAAAAAGTTAAAACAAATCTACTTACCAGGAAATCTAAAGCTCACTGATAAACACAATATATCTCAAAGCTAGCTGCCGCCTCTATTCAGTCGTTATGCTAAGTTAAGCTAACCATCTGTCAACTACAGATTCATTTTTACAGTCCAGACATAAAAATGGTATCAATCCTCTTGTTCGACTTTCTAACAATAAATCAAGATGTTCTTGAACGTCAAACTAGTGTCATTTTTAAATAATTGGTGTTATTTTGTCTACTAAACGGGGACAACGTACACTCATAAACACCTAAGCATGTAAATGCACTCGTGAAACCCATGCTGACATATAGTTTCATTTTACTACCAAGGTCTTGTGTGAGGGCAAAGTAAAAGTAAAGTGGAAATTAAATGTCTGAACAATATGCACTTATATTAAACAAAGCCTCGTCCTATTGGCTACACTGCAGTTAAGTAGCATGTAAAATAGTTATATATAATATGATATTATGGACTGTATTTGTTTGAAGTGTCGGTGCGGGTCTATAAACATTTTTTACATTGGTACTACATTGAGAAAAGATTTGTATTTAAGAAAATGTTTCTTTAATCAAGAATTAATACTATATGTGACCCCAAACTCTAAAACAAATTGTAAAATATTATAGATTTAAACATATGTGTCTAAAAAAGAAAAAGACTGATGTATTTGTAATAACAGTCTCTTTGCTGTCTTGTATCCTTCAGATCATGGCAATATTAGATGAGCTACAGTAAGCAGGGTCATGAAAACTGATAAGGAAATTAAGAACAAGGTACATTTGAATATCGTAAGGCCATCTTTTATCTTAAATACAAAGATATGTCAGATAGCAATACATTGGTGGCGTTGGACTGGTTGATTTAGTACGAACCACCCTGTAAAAATGTTGGTGTTTGCTTACAAGCTCCTTTTTCTGTAAGGAACACAGGAGGTGTTACATAGAGGTGATAAAACTGCACCATCCTGCTCTCATCAGAGACAACGCGGCCAGAAATAGATGTCTCAACTGGAATTAATTAAGCCAAATGTCACATGGCTGAAGATTAGGGAGAAGACAACTCATCTCGTGGGGTATGATGAGAACATCGTAATAATTAGTCCCACAGGAAAATACCCTTTAACATAAGAGAGCAAGGAACATGCATTACTTTGAATTTAAATGTATTACTGAATGTATGGCAGGTTTTTATAAATCAACCGAATCAATACAACTTGCTCGTTCCTGTTGCAGCTGTCATTGAATTATTTTTGGATCCATTTCATTTGCAGTGAAGAAATCACAGCTCAGTTGTCTCATTTTAAATTATCACTTGGATCAATGGATTGATTAACAGGTGGCCAAATCACGTTCAGTCAAGAGCAGTCTTTAAAACATTTTTAAATAGGTTCATGTTTATTTATTTGTCTTTTTAATTTGTTTTAATTGTATCAGCCGACAAGAGAGAGCCATCCTGAATCACATGGATCTCATTTGCATAAATATTCCATAATTGATCTTTCCTTGTAAAGTTTTGAATATTTGCTGCTAAATGAACTTCGTCTGTGCAAAGCTGAACTTTTAAATGTCATGTCTTGCTCTAACAAAGTTCATTTCTTAAATGTGTGAGTGCTTTTGATTGTTCTTGTATGAACTCTTCATGTCGATATTACTGAAGTTTCTGTCTTCATATAAAACACACAGTGTCGTGTGAAAATGTAATCTGATGACAAACAAAGTTTGTCACAGGATGACAATAGGAAATCTAAATGTCAGTTAATTAGGATGATAAACCCTCTCCCAGGAACACACTGTATAAACACTGAAGCAGCTTGGAGCCTGACAAACACATTTTTATGTTGTGGAGGTGCAGCTTGCCTGCTGCAATTGAAGTTTGCCACGATGCACCCTGGTGTTCAAAGTGCCAATTTACGCAGACGGTCCCGGAGACAGATATTGTGTTTGGAGTACCATAGCAGTACATTACAATCACTGGGCTGTGCTTCCATTAAGCAGAGTGAATTGAGAGAAACAAATAAATAGAGACATTGTGGATTTATTTGCGGGCCTCTTTAAATTTGTGATTTGACTTGAAAGAGATTCTGAAAGTTTCAGGAAAAAAAAGTACGCTCACTTTTTGTCCTGATCCATTTATATAAAAACCTGATTTTGGCCACTTTATGATGTTATAATGTTTTTTTGGGTTGTGTACTAACCATTATTGGCTAATGGTTAGCCAAGGTTATCACCAGAATCTCCTCCTAGAGCACCATCGTGTTCTTTTTAACCAAATATCTCTCAGAGGGGCGTGGGGAGTGGCTCCTTATTTTCATCTGAAGTAACAGACACAGAATCAGCACTTTTGAAACAGGGCTGAAACAGAGGGGATTATGGGATGCTACAATGATCTGTTTGGTATTTGAAGCCAAACACTTCAGAGACTTGTTTTGTATATATCTGAGACCTATAATATATTGATGAAAAACAGTATAATAGGGGACCTTTAACTTTAAGTTTCATCCAGAAGATCATACTTCTCTTTCACTTTTTTTCTTCCCTTAATGTTGCCTGAAAAACATGAAAAAAGTAACATAAATATTTTCTCAAACCAGTGCTCTTGCACGATTCATTGCATACCTCACAATCTACATGAGTGGTTGGATATGAGGCTGCTGCAGTGATATGGCACTTGTCCTTGCTGTGAAATGATCCATCTGCAGGTATGTCTTTCTGCATCACAGGCATCCTCTCACTCATTCTCTCCTCCGCTCCCCAGATGAGCAAAAGAGCCTCATTTACTCAGGCTTCAAAGGCACTCCCTTTTCTCCCATATGACTCGGCTTCCCAGGGGGGGTCTGTCTTTCCCTTTAAATCCAAACCAAACAGGCTTTGATGGCATCTTTGTGTATTACATGAGTATACTACATTCCACTGAGGGATATATGCATGCTCTGTGCTACCATCCATGATATAAAATGGGAAAGAACTCAAACTTGGCACCATTCAAGTCGTCAAAAAAGAAATGGATGCCTTTGCACGTTTGTGCTGAATTATGTGTATTACAAGCCTTGTCAGACATCAATTCTTTCAACATTTTTTTAGTGTGAAATTTCAATCCAGAGAAAGAAACATACACTGGATCTTTGATATGGTGCAACATAAATAATACAGGGTTTCTCTTTTTGATCAAACAGAGTTGGAACATACAGAATTATTTGTGGCAACATTGTACATTTCTTGTAGGAGGATTACGATTCGCTGATGGTATAGGAACTGATTTTGAACAGCTTAGAGGGAACAAATACAAATATTATTTAATTGTATTTTGGAATAGGCATTGCATATTATGACAACTTGTGTTGAGGCGTGTGGGAGGCGTGTGGCGCAGTGGATAGAGCCTTGGTGGTCGGATCAGGGGAGCACAGGTTCAAACCCCACTGCCGTCAGCATGTCGTTGTGTCCCTGGGCAAGACACTTCACCCCAAATTGCTCCTGAGGAGATTGTCCACAGTATTGAGTATGTAAGTCGCTTTGGATAAAAGCGTCTAAAAAGTAACATGTAATGTAATGTAATGTTGAAACATTTGATATACAGTGAGTGCTCACTTGACACTGATTGTCTATCCACTTGGGAGAAAAAGAGTGGTTGATAATGCAGAGAAAGACACAGCATTGAAACACATCAGTTTTTAACAAATTACATCCGGCAGTAGCCTCTTGGGAGTTGTATTCTTTGCTATATGTTTTTTTACTTTGTATTTTTATCGCATTAAAAAAGTGTTGGAAAACAGACAGCAGAATTGTATTGATCCAAAAAGAGTTGTTTAAAAACAATATATAAAAATAATGTTGACTTTGAGGTGGATTTTCACACTTGTTTTAAATAAAATCATGTTAACAGAAAGCACTCGGAATGAGAATCTACATGAATAGGCATTAAAGGTTTACTAACTATTTAAGGATTTTGGGAGCCTAGTTTGAGGACGTATTTAATGATGTGCCTTTGAAACTGTATGCAAAGTATAATAAAAAATCAAGATGACAATCATTGGAATGGAAATTCTGTTCTGAAGACACAGCGACATATAGTGTGTTTTACCCATTTTAAAATAGTCTTTGGTCCCTTAGGGTCAATATAAAGAGATTATAGGATTTACTCTATTATATGCATGTGGTTCTCTATTTAATGGTCTGATGGTCACATGAGCTTCTCCTTGTTTGATTTATATCATTTAATCAAGTCATGCTGATGCTTTCTTCATGCTGTTTAGACTTCCCATTCTTCGTCTGCTATGAGCCACATAATGCTTATTATGATTGAGGCACCTCACATAAATGAGTCAAGTTATTTGTGTATGTATGTTGCATCACTGACAGTTTAATCATTATGGTCCATTAGATACTGATGTAAGTATGTACAATGACTGCTTTGGCACCATTGGAAAACGATAACAGGGAGGGTATTGTTCTCAACCGTCAAATAATAACACGAAAGTTTTTGTTTGTTAATTCCATGGATGATTTGAACAAAATAGAGCATTGTAATAATAAATATTGGATCAATAAAGGGAAAGAATGAATTTGATTATGCAAATTAGCAGGTACCCATGTGTTACAACACAAACTGAGGCAGTATTTAAGTCTTTAACTCTGAAAAATGGTTGTACTTGAAGTCCTTATAATTTCATTCGAAAGCATGAAACTAGGGAATTACATAATGTCCTAATATAGATAAATGTGAAAAAAATGCACCCCTGAACCTTATTTTTACCCCCTCCCAGACCTCTCTGTTTCCTTTGCTCTACGCTTCTGTTTAGTCAGACTTAAAGCATGCTGCACAAAAAACAATATCTTCAGGATAGCGCTCTCTTTTATCTTCTTTTTTTTTTAATAGCCCAAAGAAATGAATCTATACTTTTGTTTCCTCCAGGATCAACAAACAGTGCGTCAATAAACAGCTGTTTTCATGCTAACACTATATTACCTCTGTCTGAGTCTCTCTTCAGTGGCTCCCTTATGTACACATAATTGATGCAAAGTCCTAAATTTGCCTTCGAGGGCATCAATAGTGTTGTACCTTACTTCTTTCCCGTGTCTAATACATACTCTTCCCTAAGAGGCTCCTCTTCAGTCCTCACATTGAACCTCTTTAACTAGTGAAGCAAGCTGTCTGAGCTTTCAAATCAGACACTGTCCTAGTACCGACTTCAAATCAATGAATCTAGCACAGTTAGCTAGGCTTTAGATACCTTCGCTTCTTCGACAATAGGCTATAGCCTTTTATTTCTCTTTATACATTTATCATATACTTCCTTTCTGTTTCTGCTGAGTGCCTTGTTTTCGCATATCCACTTACACACATGTGTGGCTGACACACACACAGATATACACACACACACACACACACACACACACACACACACACACACACACACACACACACACACACACACACACACACACACACCCACACAGATACATAAACACAGGCTCTGGCTCTCATCTCATCATTTTAGTGTCCTTGTTTCTACGTCTGCTGTTCTGGCTACTGCTTTGTGCAAAGCACTCTGTGTCACTCAAGTCTGTTAAAAGTACATTATAAATAAACTCTAGCCAACTTGAATGAGCTAATGTATCCAGAAAGTAAATCCAATTGTTTTTATTTTGTCATAAATATGAATTTGAAGAAGTCAACTTTTTAATAATTTTACATTAAGAGGTACAAAACAAGCCACTGAGAGCGTTAAATGTAGTTGATATTTGTCAGTTACATGTAAGAGCAAAGCTCATATGACCCTAAAAGCTATAAGTACCATTACAAAACAAGAAGAGGTAAACATTTAAATAAAAAAAAAGAAATATGTATTTGTTTTCACCTATTTTAGGTCATCTAGTTTTATTCGCAAAAAATACTGCACATAAATGCCTGTCTAAATCATTTTACAAAACAAATTCTATATCAATTAATTTGATTTTTCAACTGTAAAAGTAATAGGACCATCTTTAAAGGTTTCAAAACCCCAATTCGATATAAACTGGTTAAAATATCAGTTCTGTCTCTAGCTCTAACCAGATGTGTAGAACTCCAAACTCGTTTTATAATGAACTCCTATTTAAGTAATTTAAGCAATAACTTCTGTTTTATTTTGAACCATAAATATAAATCCATTTATCTAAATGATTTGCGTTTCAAGAGAAGATTTATACCTTGACAGATAAAGAGCATTACAACTCTACCTCTTATTCAGTGATCCGCACAATGATGGCAGCAGAGCAGGCATGCTCGTCAGGAGCAATTTGGGGTTTAGTTTATTGCTCGAGGACATTCAGACACATGGACAGGAGACCTGGGAGTGAACATCCAACCGGCAATTAAAGGACACCCGGCTCTTCCTCCTGAGCCACAGCTGCCCCTGAGCTGACAAGACATACACAGGCTTCCCATTTCTTCTTTGATCACTCCCTGTGTGTGTACTGCATCAATAACTGCACCACTTACTGTAGGGCACAGACCCCCCCCAAAATAATTTGCATCTGGAATTCATTCAATTACAGCCATGGAAAATAATGAATCTGGCAGACATCCAAAAAATAAAGCAGTTTGTTTTTAAGTTCAGGTTTGATAACATCATTCAGTGATTATGGACCATACGCTCTTGATTTACTTTCAGAACCGGATGTATTAATGTTGTACTCCTTACAGTAAATGTAAAATCACAGTTTAATGTAATCATTTCACGGCGTACAGAAAGCAGGCATCATCCACTGTGCTCAAGGGAACATTGACTATGGACTACAACTGATTTGAACAGAAAGACAACAATGTGAGTTGTACGCATTCATAATTTTACCGTTGCAGTTCTCACAATTCCATTTGTTAGAAGATTATATATAAAGTCACACCTTCCTCTGAAAACTTGATGACAGTAATTGTATGGCACTTAAAGAGCGCAGACTTTCAACATGCTAATCATATGTTACCACTTCCTGGGATGGGAAGTCATTTTGAATCTACTCTTTTGTGTTTGGGAATATTTTGGAAACCAGACATTGTCACAGTCAGGAACTAACTCTATCTCAGAATAGTAATGAAAATGAAACATCATGTGTGGATCTGCTCCATAAACTAATGGGTTCTTCTTTGGCCCATGCCACACCCTTTAACCACATTTCTTGAAAATCGGCTGACAGACAAACCAAGAAAACAAAACCTCATTGGCGTCGGTTTTAATGTATTTTCTCTATCAACCGTGTCCCTCCTTGGTTGCCATTTAAGGCTCTCAAAAGTGCTTTTAGCTGCTTTACTGTTACAGCTCATGCTTATTTGTTTTGGCGTGTGCAAGCTGCTGTCAGTCCAATGACTAGAGGTAGGCTGGGGACAAGACTGATGTAAAAGGATTGACGCAAAATTCTGCACAAGACACTACAGCAGTTTTAAAAGTGACACAAACTAAAATACCACTAATTATTGAAATAATGGCAACATACATACTACCAGCACAAAGCTAAGAAAAGAAGAAACATGTGTCAACTTTATGATTTAGGGTCAATTAATACTATTTATGTATTATTGCAAATAGAGGCCTTTCCTATTAGTAGCTGCAAAATAATGCCACTGACACTCATTTTTCCCAGATGTCACATTAATGAAGGCTTTGAATGTGTGTGTCTATTATGACGTCATCCTTTTTTTACCAGTATTGCAGTCTGATCATTTTCCAGTGGAGCTCGGACTTCTTCAGCGACTTTAAGAAAGGGGAGTCCCTGCTTTTCATACCCTCAAGCTGCGTTGTCTGTCAGTGGGCACATCAGGGCTGTCACTCATAGGGAGCACCAGAGCATGAACTGGTAAGACATCAGACTTGTCACTGTCCCCTCACTGACAACTCATACAGAATCCCTCCCACCCCCTTAAAAAGTACTCCTATACACCAAAAGCTACCATTTGAATGATTGTTTTTATAATTTATTTTGATGCTTATTTTCTCTAAATACACCACAGCAACTCAAAATAAGTCCTTTCCTTGGTCGTTACAATCCAACATGGCTATTCCTTTAATTATGTGGTTTTGAATTAATTAGTTAGGTGTTTTTTATTCCATGTTGAATGTGTGACACTTCTGTTGTTCTCTGCTTGGGATTGATGGTTTTTCTCATGCTTGCCATCGCCTCTTAGCCTTATATTAATGTCTGTTCACTCTGCCTTTGCCTCATGCACACCCTCTCAATCTAGTGTCCATTATTGATGTTGTTCGCTTCTGCTATCATTTACATGGATTCTGTCTAAACCCAACCCAACCCTTTTTCCACCACATATAGTACCAGCTTCGCTTTCCGGCTGTTATATTTAAGTATTCCTACAGGAACCACAACAATTCCAATGCACACATCAAGGTAGAGACGGCTTTGTAATGGTTTTTCAGTTTGAAATACCCAATGGTATCCTCTTCCACAAGGACAATATTATTTCTACGCGAGCTTCATTATTGTGAGATAGAGAAAATGTGTTGTTTTCTGTGGGTGTGTGACGTTCAATCCAACAAAAAGGTCCCCTTGGTGTAGTTCCTTCACAAGGCAACACTAGCATGCACAATGAGACTTTAGTATAGGTTTATTGGAGATCTGATTTAAGTCGGATAACAATTATTTTTCTCCTCATCATGCTGATGAGACCATTTAATTCCTTTCCCATTATTCTAATTCACTGCCAGTTTCAATTAAGAGTCATAATTACTTTTCCACTTGCCTGGTAAAATGAGTCCATCCATGTTGATAAAAGATGACACTGCCAGTTGTTGAATTCCTATTAAAAACACTCTGGAGCCCTTTATTATTTGCAACTCAGGTAATAAAACATAAAGATTAAATTTAATAATGTGACATCCATGGAATCGCAATTCTCTTTTTTATTCCTGCAATTATCCACAGTAACTGAAAATAAGTATCTATTTAAGATGAATATTCAGTCGGTAAACCAGCTGGAGACCCATTTCATCAGAATGAAGAGTTTTTTTCCAGTCCTTGAGGAGAGTTTCAAGTTATTACGAAAAGGCCGATGGCTTGGAGTTACCAGAGTCTGAACTCTCTTCACAGTAGGAGACACACAATTGCCAGCAGCAGTGTGGTGAACAGTGCGAACAGGATGCTACCATTGATGACGTTGTGTGAAGACGTATAGAATGCAGAACCTTTAGGAGAGCTCAAACTGCTTGTTTGGTTTGAGTAAAGAGTGAAGCAGTAGAGAAATATCCAGTTCAGACTACAGCCACACGATACTTCCTTTAAAACAAATGGCAACACTTTGGACAAGACAGGACTAATATTACTTTTGGACCTTTTGTCATTTTTAATAACTGTAGATTTTGTCTGTATTCTTAATCTTTTAAAAATGTGTCATGTTTGTAATTAATCAAGCAACAATTTGTTGCATTTCAATTTTTACCAAACACAGTAGTCTTGTGATAATATAAGCCCAAATTAAATTGGCAATATCTGTGACTACTTCTTCTTTTTTTCGCAAGGCCTTCTATTTTTTTTCCGCAGTGTTTCTTCTGCCTCTTTCCTGGTCGAGAATATAATATTATAGGATAAATGATATTATGAAACAATATATTTATTAATACAAGTTTTGACTGCATTTTGGGTTCAAATTCAGCTGGCAGAGTTCTTTCTGAATAATAAGTCAAAAACAAATAGACCTATGAAATGAAATATAAATATTACATTGTGTGTTTTTTTTATATAAGCGGATAATGGGGAGATACTCTGGGGGATAATATCAGTAAATCCAAGTAAAATACAGACTTTGCTTATCCTGTGTGAGTGGGGGGGTTCTAAATCAAATGAGATCCTCTGGTAACTAGTCCCGTGTGAATAAGGCTTTGGATATGAATGATCAGTATCATATGAAGCTTCAATTAGCAGCCAGTTATCTTAGCAATAATTGTCTTTGTGCGGAATAAGTAAAATATCCACCTAACAGTGACTTTAAAAGTAAGGTAAAGAGTTCAGAACTTTACCCAGTATGCTACTGCAAATTCAAGTTTTAACACTATGGTTCTTATTTGTATGGAACAGCATGAAACATGTTTATTTATACATTTTTGAGGTGCTGGAGTTTGTTACCGAATGTGGACAGAGCCAGACAGTCGTAATGCTAAATTCAGAGTTATGTTCAGGAGTGCTTTTGCACATAGCATGGTAGCATTTAGAACAGAAAGTAGATAATAATCTGAAGTTTGTTTGAGAAATGGTTTCCTATGCCCCTACAGGTTTGTCTCGGCTAGTTAAAACGAGAAGTTCTCAAACTCCCCAGCTCAAACTAAGGTCATTAAAAAGCGTTGTCTTTGCTCTGAGCTTACGGGCAGAAAGCTGCAGCATTATTTTTAAAAATGTCTGGGGCTAAAAAATAGTTTGTTTTTGTAGGTGTTGTGAATTTTCCATATGCGTTTGGGTATTTTAAAATTTCCAAATAAATTAATAACAGATGTACCACATGTTCCAAATCTCGGTACATTGTGTAACAATGATTCCTGCTCAAACAATCATGCCTCAGTATTTTTTCTTTTTTTATTCATAAGCATCAATTATCAATCATTGTTAGGCTCCTTGTAAAGAGACACAAAACTAGAACCCGCTATGCAAGAACACTGGGACGGAGACTTAGGTGAAGTGTCAAAAAGATTGGATTTAATAAGTCCACAAAAACCAGGCAGGGGACAAAGCAAACTCTGAACAGAGTGGGGAGAACGTGGAGCAGGGCTGAGACAGAGGTTGGGCTGGACGTGGCAGGCAGGACGGAATGGAATGTGGAGTTTCTGGAACAGGCAAAAAACAAAACAGGATTAGCATACGAAAAAATCCAACAGGAAGAGTATACAAAAGTAATAGAAAATCTAGTCAGCCGGAACTGGAGTTTACCACTGTGAGTATACGAAGAACTGGCAAAGTCTGATGATCGAACCGGGGTTTTAAGCAGCAGCAGGTGAGTGGTGGTAATCAGTGATGATGAGAAACAGGAGCGGAGGTGAATTGGTGGAAAACGGAAAGTAGGTCAACCACGCCCAGCCAGGAAGACAGACAAACAGATAGACAAACAAACAGAAAAAAGGAGAAGGAGGTACCGCAAATCCTCACAGTACCCCCCCTCAATGGGAGCCACCTGGCGACCACCAGGCTTGTTTGGATGAGTCCTGTGAAAGGCCCTCACCATGATTGGGTCCAGGACACGGGAATGAGGAACCCAGCATCGCTCCTCGAGGCCATAACCCTCCCAGTCCACCAGATACTGGAAACCCCTGCCCCGACGTCTGACGTCCAAAAGACGGTGCACCGTATAGGCAGGGTGATTGTCGATAATACGGGCGGGAGGAGGGGGTAAGGCCGGAGGGCGTCAATTCACTGGTGTGAACTGGCTTAATCTGAGACACGTGGAAAGTGGGGTGAATTCTCAGAGCTCTGGGGAAGCTTCAACCGGGACTGCGGAAGGGTTAATGATCCTTAGGATGGGAAAAGGACCAATGAAGCGTGGGGAAAGCTTCTTGGACTCAGAGATGAGAGGAATGTTGCGGGAGGACAACCAGACTGACTGGCCTGGGACGTATGGAGGAGCTGCCTTTCTGTGACGGTTGGCTGATCGCTGGTTCCGTGCAGAAGTCAGGAGAAGAGCAGATCGTGTATCTCTCCAGATCTTCTGACAGCGACGCACATGCTGCTGGACTGAGGGAACTGCTAAGTCTCGCTCCTCTTCGGGGAACCGGGGCGGCTGGTACCCTAATGAAGCCTCAAAGGGGGAGAGACCAGTAGCGGAGCAGGTGAGTGCGTTGTGGGAGTACTCAACCCAGGAAGAGATGAGAGCTCCAAGTAGAGGGGTTTTCGGTTGGGATGCAAGCGGAGATCTGACTCCAGGTCCCTGATTTGTTCGTTCTGTTTGGCCGTTTGATTGGGGCTGATATCCAGAAAGTCAGGCTGACTGAAGGCTCCCAGGGATTGACAAAACTCCTTCCAAACTCGAGAGGTGAACTGGGACCACGGTCTGAGACAATGTCGGAAGGGATACCATGTAACCGGAAAACATGTTCTGTGAGGAGTTGGGAGGTCTCCAGGGCTGACGGGAGTTTTGGAAGAAGCAACGAAGTGAGCCCGACTTGGAAAAACCGGTCTACTACAGTGAGGATTGTGGTGTTGCCCTGGGAGGGGCAGGCCGGTAACAAAATCCAGTGCGATGTGTGGACCAGGCGACGACTAGGGATAGGTAGGGGCTGGAGCAACCCTGCAGGAGACTGGTGGGAGGACTTACTCCTAGCCACACGTGGGACAGGCAGAAACGTACTCCAGAGTGTCCCTGTTGATTGTTGGCCACCAGAAATGTCTCTTCAGGAAAGAGAAAGAGTGCGGTTTTACTCCGGGATGGAATTGAGGACCGGGAGAATTTGTGGGACCCACTGTAGAACCTTGGAGGCGGGCAAGCATCAAGAACAAACCAACGGTCGGCAGGACATTATTGCCTGGGTCTGGTTGCTCTCCTCAATGCCTCCTCGGATGGTGTTCCATAATTAATCTCCCAAGAGAGTGGCGCCTACTACACAACTCTTGGGGAAGGGATTGAAGCATCTGGAGGCTCGGGAGAGTCAGGAGAGTATAGCCTAGACAGAGCAACATCGGCTTTACATTCCTGGAGCCAGGGCCGGAAGGGTGAGGCAAAAGTCGAAGTGACAAGAAGAACAGAGCCACCTGCCTGTCGGGAAGTTTCAGTCGCTCGCAGACTGGATGTAGGGAGAGATTTTTGTGGTCCCGTCCGAGAGCAGAACGGCTGCTTGCTGCCTTCGAGCCAGTGTCCTCCACTCCTCTTAGTGCCAATTAACAGCCAGAAGCTCCTGTTACCAACATCATAATTTGCGCTCCGCAGGAGAGAGGCGACCGTGAAAAAAAAGCACAGGGATGGAGGATGTTATCAGGACCGGGCCGTCTGACGACAAATACTGCTCCTACTTCAAGTGTCAGACACGTCACCTCCAACAATCAACTGCTTCTCTGTGTCTGGCTGAATAAGGATGGGAGCTGGAGGTGAACAAGACTTTGAGTTTGATGAAAGGTCTGTTAGCCTCCTGGTCCAACAGAACGTGATGTATGACGGCAAGGTGAGTCTGGAGAGAGGTGCAGTCTAACCTTACTGAAGTTCCGGATGAAGCGACGGTGTACAGGTTGGCCAATCCCAGATAACCTCAGGAGCTCCCTCCTTGTAGTTGGACGGACGGCCACTCTGCCACTGACGCCATCACTGCCTTGATCTTCCAGGTCTGCCTCCAACGTTGCCTGGCTGATGAGTGAGATACCAGGAAGGCTGATTCCGGTTCTGGTGGAACTCACACTTCTCCGCCTTAACATAGAAGCTTGTTTCTCCAGCAGTCTCTGGTAGGGATCCATGAGGGCATGGTTCTCGTGTCTCCTCCTGACTTCGCCTGGAGAAATCAGGCGATGCTCTGTCCTATGGTATACAGACAGTAGCGGTTGAAGGAAGTCGGCGGACAAGTACATCAATCTGACCATAGCCTGAAAACTGCTGGGGCGTTAAGTAGACCAAAAGGCAAGACCAGATATTCAAAAATGGCCCAATGGAGTGTGTAAACGCTGTCTTTCCATTCAGATGCTCCCGGCGGAGTGCGGATCAGATGATAGGCGTTTCGAAAGTCAAGCTGGGACAGGGGTTTCCTCCTGGAGAGGTTCAAAAGCTGAGGTGAGAAGGGGTAATGGGTTAACATTGTTCTTGACCGTGAATAATTGTTTTAACCCCCGAAGAGTCTATGCAAGGGTCGAGTGACTTTATCCTTCTTGCCTACCAAAGCGAAGCCGGCAGCCCACAGGAGAGGACGGAGGGACGAATAATACCAAGCAGACGAAAGCACATGAGTCGTGATATAACAAGCTCATAGCCCTCCTTCTCAGGACGGGACAATTGTAGAGGCGGTTGGAGGGTAGAGGAAGCTCCAGGGAGCAGAATCAATTGGGCAGTCGTAGGGGCGGGTGGGGAGGAAAGAGAGAGAGGCGCCTCTCTTTGCTGAAGACCCGACGCAGGTCCGTGGTAAAGTGCGAGGAAACACACAGTCAAATCTACAGATGCACAGAGCAGACAACAGGATTTGGGAACAGCCGAAAGTTAAAGGTCTGGCAGAAACACAGGCAGTTAGCGCAGACAGTGCTGATCCATTCAATAATCCTTCCCTTAGCCCAAATCAAGGTGTGGGTTTGTACGTAGCCACGGTAACCCAAACCAGAAGGTGGTGGAAGGAAGAGGATGTTACCGTTTAACTGGATAAGTCAGCGGTGGTTTCCCAGAGGTGATTAAAGTCACAAGGGGTGACTGTGCTGTGACTCTGAGGAGATGATTGTCCAATTTAGAGCCATAGGCAGTTATCGGGTTCCTCTAGAGGCCTCCAGGCAGAGTCCGCAGCTTGTTTCAGCTAGCTTCACCGGTTCCAGAAAAGCTATCCTTCCGCACCCGAAATCAATGAGAGCCCTGGAGAGGCAATGTCATAGACTAA
>NW_011333040.1:24537754-24564922 GCF_000735185.1 Notothenia coriiceps | reverse complement strand
AAGTATGGTCTTTGAAATGTACTTAAGTAAAAAGTAACCATAACTACCATCTGTTTTATCGAGTAAATGACCTCCCTTTATATTAATAGAGCAATAATGTCATTGTTAGCTAATGAATGTTTCCATGCTGATCAACGGCAAAATGATAACGTTTTCATTGGTCCCTCTTCTTTACAGAAGACCAGGAAATGATGGATACACGGATCGTGTTGAAATCAATAGGCACGCAATGACTCTAAATAATAAAGATCACGCCACCAAACACAGATTAAAACTAAAGTAACAAACCTGTTTTGAAAATGTATGAAGTAGAAAGTACAGGTATTTGTGTTAAAAATGTAAGAAGTAAAACTAAAAAGTCTTCAGAAAAATTAGTAGTGGAGTAAAGTACTGATACCAGAAAAATGTACTTAAAGGAAGGGTAGGTAAGAATGTAGAAACCAGCTCGAGTGCGCTAGAATTTGAAAACAAAATCTGCCCCTTCTTTCAGACTTCCTTACAGAGCCCCTCCTCCAACACACACGAACACGCACTTGACCAATGAGGGCACGAGATAAGTTTGTGCACAGATGGAAGGCTGACAGGCAGGTAGGCCATCCAGTTATTTTAGCCGGGCCAGCTAAAATAACTGGTCGTGNTTGTTATATTCCATGGAATATAACAAAAAGTGTTTCTGAAGTGAATTACCTACCCCACCTTTAAGTTCAGTAACAAAGTATTCTTCCCACCTCTGGTNTTTTTACAGCGCCACGGCTTCCACAGATGAATTTTTGTTATGTATTTATTGTCAAAGCATTTAATATATTCATTGCTATCTGGATGTTAAGAGCATTCCATGGAATATAACAAAAAGTGTTTCTGAAGTGAATTACCTACCCCACCTTTAAGTTCAGTAACAAAGTATTCTTCCCACCTCTGGTGATTATATATCCTATCGTCAGAGAAATGTGTCAGTCCACACAAGTAAACACTGTAAATGTTCTGAACTTTTGCCACACGAAGCAATAGGGTGTTCTTTTTTTGCCATTTCCAATTCTGTTTATTAAAAAATGTAAATAGTAGTGCAGCAGAGTAGATTTGACGTCTATGCTTTTGGGCAGTAGTTAGCTTTCTGACAGTATATGCTTGTATCTTGCACTCTCATATCTAATATATTAGATCTATTGCAATTTTGTGAAATTAATTCTTAGATGATCAAATACAAGTACAGAGTGGCAATGTCTCAACAGTGATACGGTTGAAAGGCCTGTTGAAATGCACAGTAGTATTCTGTGTGCAGACTGAGCAGGCTGGGTTGTGCAGCTATGTATACTAATGCCGCAGAGTTCCCAAATAACAGCAGTGGAAGAAAGACCAAGCGAATCCTTAATCTTACTGCATGAACTATGACATTTCCTGCATACAGCATTCATTTCTGGGATGTATTTACTACATTGATGACCGTCTACCTCCTGAGGAACAACACCATCCATTTGGACACCTTACACACAACCTTGAAGCTGTTTTTCTGTGTCCCTTTAAATATAGAATAAGAAGGTGTTAAAGATTTTTCACAGCCCCGCAGGGCAGACTGTGAATAAATCATTAACTAATTTCACAGGGAGCAAAAACAGGTTACCGTATTTGCAGAGAGGGGTCTATCCATTCTCATGTGATAGAGAAGAGTAACAGCCCATGTTGAGCTACTAGCATCCTTGCTATAATCCAGTTTTTGTGTTCATTCATAAACCCGCTCAAGCATCGATTTAATAGCCTTCACTATATGTCACTCACGCATTATGTATCACCTATATATTTTAAGATACTTAGTAACAAGTCTGCAGCATATGCCCTTCTCTTATGCTCTGATTATTGTTTTGATGGAAGTGATGATGTGGAAGTAATTTGTTGTTGGGGAGGAGATTAGACTCCACTATTTGACAGGTGAATCAGTGTGGACCCAGGACAACCCCCAACCCTCCTGCACCATCTTCCTTCTCCTAACCATCTTCATTTTTAGTATTTACCATTTATCTTCAGTCTGTCTATGGATTCCCGACAAGTCCATTAAGCAAGAGACACCTTAATGGCTCTCTGCTGATGATGGAGAATCCCTTGTCTGATGAGAAAGGTGAAAAAGACTAAAAGTGTAACATCACTTTGACCTTTGAGTCTATAATATTCAGTCACAGAGATGGCTGGGTTTGCTGGATTGGCCTCATCACTCAGACCCTGAACTGTTAGAGACTGGCCAACTGAAGTTTAAAAAAGATATAAGGATTTGCTTGTAAGATCTGCTAATGCATTATGAGACAAATCTGCTCAGTTCACTACCAGAAAACACATGTCCTTATCCCCATGTCAACCTGACAGTGAGATGCATTGGTTTACCTGAGGTTATTTTCCAAGATTCAATAGGAAGGGCATGTGTTTGAGCTTGAGTCAAGATCATGAGCAAGGACAGGAAAGTAACGGTAAAACATTTTCAAAATACAGGACTGGAAAAATAATACAAAAGAGAGAGACGCATTATGGACAATCAAGGCCTATAGTGGCTTGGCTGGCAGAAGCCAAGAGCCAGGGCTGAGTACTCTCCTCTAAAGATAACAACATCCACCCAGCTAGATTACAGGCCCCAGTGATGGGCAGTGGGCCCAGGCAGAGATCAACTCTGGCCCTGGTCTTTCTGGAACCTCGTCCCAGCACTAACACCCACGGAACGAGATCCCTGCAAGAGCACAACGTAGTAGCCAGACCGCCTGTCCATGGAGACTAAATGATCAGGTAATCTGGTTCAAACCACTGCTAAATGGCAAAGAGCTCCATTCTGGTTGATAGCTGCCAAAGGTGGCTGTGCCCTGTTATCATAAGGAACAGTGAAGATAAAATTAATCAGTTGAGCTCACCGCAGAAAACAAATATAATTTGTCGCTCAATGCAAATAATTTACATTTACACATGCACCCACACTTTTGCACCAATTTTCCAATAATCACTTAAGTAATTGCTTTATATGATTTGATCTGATGTTTATTTTCCAACAAAGATATTCAGAACAAAACTATATCGCCAAGGTGGAAGGCAAAGTCAAGGCTTATGTTTACACACAAAAGAACTCAATACTCATAATACTCAATGGAATATCCCCATCAATTCAATAAAAGTGGAACTAAACCATATTTCAAGGCAAGCGTTGTCACAAACACACACTTTTTGAACTACCATGAAGGCTATTGTAAGGGCGATATAATAAAATATGGGTGAAAATGGAAAGGAGGGAAGTGTAAACAAGAGAAGATGAAGCATAACATAGAGATCATCTCACCTTACATAATGTTAAATGTCACAACTCAGATCTGATCAAATTTAACAAAATGTGTGTTCTGATCCATTTCAAACGGCAGACAATATCTCAACCTGAAGGCAAGTTAACACCACATCACTAAAGTGGTATCAACTGCATTACACTCAACTTTCTGAACTCACTCCTCACAGCAGGGCGACTCCAGCTGAGCTGAGCTGACCTGAAACACATTACCTAAGTAATGGTGCAGCCCTAACTGATGGCGCTGGCTGTTGGCAAGCACTCCACATTCTGCTAAATCTGCACTCACTTGGAACCTGCAACAATTAAAGTTAAATATGCACTGTCTCACATGGTTCATGGATTGAATACGATCCAATTCTGGTGGTGAAGAGATAGCATTTAACTTTAAGTGTGCGTTCCTACCAGAGGGATAAATCGTATTATCTTACAGTAACCATGTTACACACAATGCATTCACGCATGCCCCTGAACACAGTTACTCTCACAGACCCTTGCTGTTCCTTACCAACATAACATCTTCAGCTATCAATAACAAACCGTGTCTCCTTTACAAAAAGTTGTAAAGTACGAATTTGGTTTGCCAACAAAACTACAAAAAAATGCAATTACTGCACGGATTAAACTCACTGATAACATTGCTTCTTTTTGTGTGTGTGACATGACATTCTCTAAGGTACAGCAGTGATAGGGAGAATGTTTTGAACATGATGTATGATAAGGCATACAGTATACAACACAGGACACCATGAGAGTGGAGTTTTTAGTTGAGGATACTAAAACACCTGATTTAGGTTATGGAACAATTGTAATTTGAATATTACTGATTTACCTGAACATAACGATAACATTATTGATCATGCATATTGCAAAGAAAACTGATAATAGATTTTTCCAGAAACATTTCCATTCATGTTGAGTTGTCAAGACATGTAAAAGCTTATATCTGAATTAATATAATTATGCATTTTATGATATTAAGGACGTTTTTTTACACTTAGTCTTAAGTAATTCTAGGCAAGAGTTCAAAGGCTCAATAGGACACGCAACATTTCCAGATACTGGATAGATACTTTTAATATTTAATGTGCTCAAATTGGAGGCATGCATGGAAATGATATCATGAATACACTTATCTTAAACTCAAATCTGGTTATCCTTAAATCAACAAGCATGACCCATCTGGCAGCGAAACTAAGAGGGGGGGCTTTGGCTCACCTCTATTCAGTTTGTATAAGATGTATTCATTTATTTTTGTGCAGAATGTACGGTTCAGTACTTGTCTATTGCTTGCAATGTTGGGGATGGCAGTGCTGCTGTGTCTGAGTATGTGCCTTGCTTCCAGAATGGGTTCCTATATTTCTGTGTGCATGTTGGTGTCTGTGTATTGGCTCTGAGAAAGAACTCAGCAGACAGTGACTGAAGCGCCTCCTCTGGGAATATAGTAGCTAATAGCAATCCCAGTCCTTGAGTTTTGAGGTTATCCCTTTCAATCACCCCTCTCAACTTCAGCAGACTGGACTGAAAAGAGTAGCCCACTGTGCAGCATCTGATTCAACTGAGCAGATCTTGCACTGAGCAATTTGTTCCTTCTGTTTGTGTTAAGTTAAAACCAGAAAAAATCTTGTTAAGTATGATTATTAATAATGGAAATGTGTGTTTTAAGGCATCAGCCATTCTAAAAAAGCAGAATGAGATGGCTATGTAGAAAGCAGGCTGTAATTTGGTGCCATCTGTGCCTTGCGCCGAAGGGAGATTCCTCCAATTCACACTGCTGTGATTTCCTCTGCATCCCTGCCCAAGGTGACTGACACTTACACAGTGGCCATGCAGCATGCTCAGAGAGCCATGGCTTAGTTTCTGACAGTAGGCACAAAGGTTTTGACAGGACATGACGCCATTGAGAATATAACGCCGGGCTTGCACCAGGGATTTGGCAATTTATTTATTTTTTGGGAAAATACAACATTATCTGTCAAAGAAAGCAGTTTAAAAAAAAAGTCTAAATTTGTTGAAGTTATGGGGTTTTCTGGTGAGCACCTAAAGGTGGGGTAGGTAATCTTGGAGAAACCAGCTCGAGTGCGCTAGAATTTGAAAATACACAGCCGGAAAAAATCTGCAACTTCCTTACAGAGCCCCTCCTCCAACACACACAAACGTGCAAATGACCAATGAGGGCATGAGATAAGTTTGTGCACAGATGGAAGGCTGACAGGCAAGTAGGCCATCCAGTTATTTTAGGATTTTTTGTCAAATCAATTAAGATATTCATTGCTATCGGGATGTTAAGAGCATTCCATGGAATATAACAAAAAGTGTATCTTGAGCCCGTTTCTCAAACGTACCTACCCCACCTTTAATTATGACACGAATGCTCGAATTCACGGTGGGAAATTCCAATCCACTTACTGGAGAAAACCACTGTAGGATCATCACTGCAAATATATATATTTTACTTGACATGTTTTGTCTTTTCTCTCTTAGAAGTTGTATTTCTCTCTATTGCTCTTCTGCTCCACTGATGGACTTTTCCTAGGCCTTCCAATATGGTGGGATTGGCTGCTGGTATTGAAAGGTTTTATGAGCTTTGTGTGACAGCTCTCCTCTATCCTCTCTCTCTGTACCTGTCTGATTCTAACACTGCTTGACACTTCTGCTGATGCATAATTCAGCGAGGAACTAATTACCCTGGCAGCTGGTACAAAGACATTTCCTCCCTGCCCTACTGTTGCAGCAGCTCCTCATACTTTGTCAACAGAGAAAATCCTGCTGCCGGGCACTGTACCACACACTGCAATGTAAACCAAATCCTTATTAACCGTCCCCTTTATGTATGAAACAGACTTGCGATCACAATTGTTAGAATGAAGTATGTAACAAGAGAGAAATCTACACTTGAGTTACGGATGAATAAAACATCCATGGCTGTCTCCACCGACATAGTGATCAAACTCAACGATACACTGACAGTTGCGCAGTATAAGTGCTAGCTTTATCATTGGCTTATACTTAACTTATAGAGGATAATATAAGAAAAGTATCCCACCAAAAAGAGAGAATTTTCTGAAAAAAACAAGATGTAATTTTAAGCGCTATTTAACCATTTACATAAAAGCCTAATTGGTATTGCCTCCTTTTTATATTTGTTTGTGGTGTAGATACATAAAGGTTTAGTTACTTACTCTTGAAGAACATACTGAAGAAACTAACCATGGTTGTAAGCAAAGATTTATAAATGGTGATTACAACTTGTCCTCTCCATGAATTAATATAGCATAATAAAGAGAAAGAGGCACCTGCAGCTGTTATTTTATTTCAGAAAACACCATTACAATTGCCTAAATTTTATTTTACTTTTCGGTCTTTGAGGATAGAATATGGGCCAACTCTCTAAAGTTTGTGTATTTTTCACTCACTGCTACACATCCCTGAGCCAGAAGACCCCTGGAGCTAATGCCACAGCAGTTATCACTGCAAGGTTCACAGTGTTTATATTCAGGCAGCTCATTTGGATATGCATCAGCCATGCTCCAGGCAACTGTTTAGAAACACTCTTCCTCTGTGAAAATTCATCATTTTGTATTAACATTCAAATTAGTTAGTTGATTCAAAACAAAAACAAAACCGAAAAAATTGTAAACAGAGCACTCTTCTTTTTGCAAAATAGCTAAACAAATTGTAATAAACCAATTGCAATAGTAATTGTTAAATAAGTACATTTAAACTTGTACTTGTAAATAGATA
Organism: Notothenia coriiceps; assembly: GCF_000735185.1. Taxonomy (NCBI): domain Eukaryota; kingdom Metazoa; phylum Chordata; class Actinopteri; order Perciformes; family Nototheniidae; genus Notothenia; species Notothenia coriiceps. Next base: position 24,557,874 of record NW_011333040.1, on the reverse strand, counting down.
TACTGAATTACTGATTACCCGTGCGTGTCTGAGGGAAAATGTGACATACATTGAGTCAATGAAACTTTAATTTAATGCATAATGTGATAAATAGCAGTTGGTATATGCTGTAAGGGTGAATAAATTGCACTGATTTGAGCTTGATAGATAACTTATTCAAATGTTTATATAATTAGAGTTCATATATTTCAAACAGTGTTGCCTGGAGATTCTTCATCAGCCCCCTAAAGAGATTTAGCATCAGAACTGACCTCTCTGAGTCAGTTTGTACACCAAATTAAAATGGAGAGTGTAGTCCTACAAGTTATTTCCTCTCTAGATGCACTACAATTTATTATGTGGAAATTAAATTGGTGAAAAGTGACTCTAAAGTCTGAGGTTGTTTTTATTTTTGTTGCGCTTATTCTGTGGCTTTTGTGGTTTATAAAGCACCCAACAATGTTGACTTCAATAACCTATTCAGAATACATGCAAATATATTAAACTACCCTTAATATATATATATATATGGATTTGAACTAAAGGTGATGTCATCTTTGATTCAACAGTAAAAGGAGTCTACCGCTATGTTAGCAGCTCTGTAGGAGGCTGTGTAAGCAAAGTTTAGTTTTGTGCAAAATTATGTCAGCTTGCTAACATGCTTAAATGTATGTTAGTGTGCTAATGTTTAGAATATGTAGCATACCTGAGGCTAATGGAATTGCTGAAACATGCACTGGTAGTAGGACATGACATGAAATGATGTTATCAAAAAATGTATGAACATGCAAAAGACTCATTGTAAAAAATATAGAAGTTGTGTATTTGTAAAAGGCAAGAGTAACAGATTCCAGTCTGACTGATATTAACAACACTGATGTCATGCGTGGAGATCCTATTGTAGTCTATTCTATTCATTCCAAATGTGAAACTCAGCATGCTCATTTTCTGGTCGAAAAGATTAAAAAAAAAAAACTGACCAAAGGCAAATAAGTGAGAGAAGATGATGAGTGTATGATAACAGTCTGAGAACAGATGGGAGTGCACAGGCTTGTGGTTAACTGTGGAGGTTAATTGTTTATTTGCTCCAGTGGCCATAGTCTGTTCAGATTATTGTTATCAGGAGGGATGGAATATTTGGCGGCCAAGGCCTTTAAGAGCCCAGCTATCTGCAGGCTGAGTATATTGCACTATCTTCAAATATGAAATGATGGATGCTATTAGAGGCACAGTGGGATACTTTGAGACACCAGAGGCATTGGCAACTTTGACATGGAAAAGCATTATGCATTCATTTGTTGGTGTAAATAAGTAGACCTGATGTGATGAGGGACGGTTGTCAGATGTAGTGCATGTGGGTTTGTTATCTTTAACAACCTGTCCAATATTACCTTATTTACGTATAGATAGATGAATATAAGGTACAAACTGATGTTGATGCTTTAGGGTATTAATAACTAACAATAGTAACTAACTACTTGTTAGCTGTCCCACCCAAAAAGTTATTCAAAGTTTTGTGTTTTTCTGTCTCTCAAAAGTAAACGTATATCCCGTTTTCCAAATTCTTCCAATGTTGTGATGATGCCATGTCTAAAAAAGTATTTGCTGTAAGTAGTGCTGGTAAATATGTCAAAATGATGTCATTCTTTGTCATTGACCGTGTGCTTTAAGGTGTTATTTCAACACACGCCTGTAAGTTGCGTAAGCATGTCAAGTAAGTATGTCTGCTTTGGAATAGAGTCCTAGCTCTTGGAGCTAAGCCAGGCTCATAACTCTGCATGACAGTGTCACATTTTGAACAGATCACGGGAATACAATTAATCTTGGTTATATCCACATAAAGCCCTCCTGCTATTTCATCTAATGAAGGCAGGCAGCTTCAGTGGTTTCCCCCCACCCTGCACTGTGTTCTCATGACAACAGGCTCCCTGTCCAATTGCGCCAACTGCTTTGTTGCAGTTCTCAGTGCGGTGTATTTCAGACTCTCACAGTTCCCTCAAAGCCTAACAATTACAGGCGAGAGATCAATACAATCCCAATGCTTTTTTCCCCCCAGTTTTGCTTTATTACGATGGATGCTTTTAGCGTATGGACGTGAATCTTGATCTGGTTTAAAACAAACAAAAGCCTGGGTGAAGCCTCTTGACTATAAGCATTAAATGATGACGATTGGGGTTATCCTCGATACCATAAGTATTCCTAAATGCTGAAGTGTCTTGTTAAAGATGAAAGGGTTTAAACCTACTTTATACACTCCCTTTCCTCCAAATGGTAGCTGAGCTTAGTAAACAAAAGGACATTAAGCCCATCTTGTGCCTGTTGGACCAGATTAGTGAGTCCCTGCCTCTCAGCAGAAGATGGACCCAGATGCAGAGCTTCTTGTTCTTATAGACTGAGCTAAGAGGCAACACATCATTTGACAAGGACAAAAAGCCTTAAAGAGAACAAGGTCATTCCCTCAAGTGAAAGTGACATGCATTGTTAAAGTACATTACAATTATGCAAAGTGAAAACTACCCAGGCAGACTTTTCAAATGAAGTTCTCTATCAACTTCATCGATATGTCAGCGAGAGAGGAGGATCCATCCCTCAGTGCTGTATTGACACAAATATTATCTGATAGCCCCGGCTGTTAGCTTATTAATCTTTAGAATCGTTGGGGCTTCCTGTAAAAAGTTTTTCCTTTAAAGTGAAAGTAAACATTTTCTCCGGCATCATTGACAGAGCGTTGACAGTTCAGCATGAGCTGTTTATGAATTCCACTTTGCCTCTGTGGAGTGAAAGCTTTTACAGAGACACATCCACTCCATTAAGACATGACTATGACATCCCTGAAGGACATCCAAGGTGTCTGCTCCTTCGCCTCTTCGCTCTGGCTCTCCTTGTCTGTCTTTTCTGTACAATTCCGAGCACCGCAGAACACCTCTGTTTGGTTTCAAATTGCATTAAAAAAAACATCTCGGTTGTTTGTATGTTATGAAGCTGAAAAATTAAAAATCATGTATACGCCCTGTGTTGATGTCGCTCTGCATCTGATCAGTCTCAGTGGAGGGGAGCTAGCACTTACCACGCATGCAAACATTTTACATATATAATTCAAGATCACATTCACCATCTGTCTGACTGTCCCTCAGTTGTACTATCCATTGCACTAATCCACCCTCTTTCAAACTTCATCCTCTCTCATGGCCTTTTCCCTGTAGCCACACACAAGCCTAAGCTTCACACTGTCAGCTTAAAGTAGGATCACATCAGGCTGTCATCGTGAAGATGTGATCAAAGCGCCTCACACTGGGCCCAGATGCACCATGCCAATAGCATACCTTCAGTGCGACTTTACAGTGAAAGACCTCAGAACAGCGGGGGAATGCCAAATCCTTCTCATTCATAATACAGAAGATGGCCTTTCAACAATTACCAGCGGACTGCAGATCTTCTAGGACAGGCCGAGCAGGAGCAAAGAGGTTAAGATGAGAATAAATAATGCAATAAGGGGCTATATTAATAAATTGCTTACCCTATGTGTTCTTCTAACAGAAACATGTCTAATATTCTGTAGCTTTTGATTACCAGTACCCAAAAGAGCGGTTCATGTGCAGGTTTACAGTACACACCGGACACAAAGAACACAGCTCCACCTTACTGCATGAGCTGAATTTGAGCGGGAAAACCTGAGTGCTGGCCTGTGTCGAACATATGGAGACGAGGAAATTATTTGTGCAAATAGCACCCTGTAAAAAGGAAAACTAATAAAGGGGGCTTACTGAAGCAAGCTCCATTTTACAGTACACTACACCTGGAGACAGTGACAGAGAGAGCTTGGGAGATAGGCAATTGTGTTGTCGATGAATGTACCCAACTTCCTTACTTCATCATTTATGTTCTTCCCAAGCCGTGTACACAGACTTTGCTGCTGTGGCCTGATGATACTTCCACAGGCAGTATAATGTACCTTACTTCTTCTTTTGAGAAAATAGAATGATGGAAAATAAGTAGTCTTGTAAAGTCTAGATTTATAATGTTTTCAACGCATATTTCTGGCTTAAATGATTTGGCTTTCGTACCTAATTCAAAAATGTTATTATAACTTAGCAGCATCTTCTTAAAGTACCCAACCCTAACCTAAAGGGGATGCCATCATATGGAGGGCTGCCATAAGGAAAGGTCCATGCTTATTGTAAAACGTATTTCAACAGCAAAATGTTTTGAGAATCCCATATTTAGACCTTGAAATCATGGCAAAGATAAAATGTATGTGCATATGTTTGTATGCAAACAGAAACCTTGGCCATTTACTCTGAGCTTTGCCTCTGTAACCAACACTGGTTGATTAATGGGGGGACCCAGTCTTGCCCGAGGAGGAGATAAGCAGCCTATCGCTGCTCTAAAGCCCTTCTACGCGACCTTGAGAGAGCACTGTACATGGAAATAGACCTGGGGCTGCTATTAGCTCAGCCCTCTCTCATTTGGCCCAGCTCCAGTGTCAAAACGACTGTCTGCTTAATTTCACATTCACCGTCTCAAGAGCCAACAGTCTAGGCATGACACTGGAGATGTACTGTATGTAACTGGACAATTAATCTCTCATAAATACATGAGCAGATCCTTTAAAAGGGTCCACAGAACATATGAGAGAAAAGCTTTAAAATGACATACAATTCAGCATAAGAAAGCATAAGATATACTGTAATATAGTACGAGATGAATGTAATGTCAGGAATGCTGGGTTATTGTGGTTTACACATGCATGGGCTCTTTGGAACCTCCAGCTGTAGGTACAGTATTGTGCTTATTCCATTACAGAAGGTCAACAAATCCAAAACGCACTGTATGTTTTATTCAAAATTAAAATTCCTTTTATTTTACATTGTCAATTGTACTTTTTTGTTGCCAGGCATTATGTCTGGCCCTAAGCCAAATGTACCTCACATTTTGATGACATCATTCCCATGTTGACACACATTTTGGAGAATAATCATATACACAAAGATGGTAACTGAAAGAAGTGGTTGAACTTACCCTTTATGCCACTAATGTACTTTGAACCATTTTGCAGTTGTACCAGAATACCATTGGTTCCTGCACTGCGGTTCATCATTATGTTTTATTTAATGTTTCACTTGCTGTTTCATAGATATTATCACCAACTGCTACTTAGAAGTCATATGTGTCTTTAAAGATCTCCTATCATGCTATTTTGAGGCATATATTATGGGTTTTCCGATATATAAAAATATATAAAAAACATGTCTATGATGTGTTTTGCTCAAAATACCAAACAGATCATGCATTTTAGACATCCTTCATATCCATCTATTCCAGCCCTGTTAGAGAACTGCAGGTTCTGGGTCCTTAGCTTGAAAAAAAAGAGGAGGTGGAGCTTGTGCCTGATCAAAATTATACCGGCAGATACAGCTAAATTCTGCGGTGATGAAACGCCATATCATGTTCTAAACCACATCAAGGATTATTTCGGAAACAGTATGGAGCTCAAATGCTTCTTCTCTTGCGTGTTTACCACAAGGTGAGCTCTTTTTTTTATATCCTGCTTTTTGTACAAATGCTCTCTCCGGTACAAGCCCCCAGGTAGTGCGCCGGTGTCGGTACCAGATGTGTTCGGGGTACCATATGTGTTCGGGGGCCGTCTCTTACCAATGACGTCACGCATTGTACGCATTGTGATTGGCTGTACGGTAATTTACCCAGAGGTGCTCGGGGGCAAATCACATCTACAGATCATGACGAACCGAATTGAATTACTCCTATGCTCCTAGCGTGTGAAAATGTTTGTGAAAAACATGTTAAAAAAACATGAAAACGGAGCAATGGCTGTACGGCAACTCAAGAGGACCATCATACACGGTCAAATTCCGAACATTTAAACATAGCCTACACTTCATTCTTTACTTTGTCCGTTATTATATGTAGAAGATGAACTACCTCTCTGAAAGGTCTCAATGTGTTCATTTGGATGGGCTGTCTTCTGAGTGGTTAAACATCACAAATGATTATCTGACTTCTGACTGCTTTGGATATATAATTACACCACAATAAGGTTTTACTATCACAGTGCACTAAGATTTGTGACAAACTGTAAAGCACTTACGCATCACTGTACACTGTAAACCAAGGCGGTTTTGCCATCACTTACTGTACGGAGGCTCAGTCACTGGTACATTTTCATTTACAAAGCCATGTTGGATAAAGACCATCTATATCTGCCCACTTCTCTCGGCAAATTGAAAGATACTTTTTGCCTGAGATCTCAATGCTGTGGTTTTATTAAATGTGCCAAAGTGCTAGGGACTGTCTTAGGGAGAAAGCATTTTAGATGTGCAGCTCCACTAACTTGGAACAGTCTGCAACAAAGAATGCGAAGAATTCACCAGCTGGTACCACTACATGTTTTTAAAGCTCAGTTGGGATGCTCCACACAGTCAGCATGCTGTTGGTACGTGTACATGTGGATTAGATACTGTAAATTGTAATCCCTGTAATTTTTGCTGGTATGTGACCTTTTGTTGTTCTGTTGTGTTATGTTTTTTATTTAGGGGCCGGGACTCGATTTAAAAAATTAAATCTAATTACATTACAGGCCTTTGTAATATTAATCGCAATTAGATCGCATTTTTAACTCCGCATATAAATATTTGACCTTGAGAACAGTGTAAAAGCAATTTTCTTTCCATGGATTTTTAGTCATACATTGAATCAATGACTGAATACATGCTTAAGCAACAAAAACATTGTTTCTTTTTTCAACGGAGGTTCTTCCAACGCAACAGAACAGTGCATTTTCTGCCATAAGATGTAGCAATAGCACATATTTCAGGAATATAGTCACATGTTCAGAGATTCAGGTAGCCTTAGGTAGTCAGACCTCTCTGTAAAATAACACTTTGTTTTTTACAGTAAAACACAATCACTTTCAAGTACATCCAGAGCATATGGAAACCCCTGGAGCTATTGAAAACACCTCTCTGTTGCTTCAGGAGCCATACAGCCTTTGGTTGATTTACAACCAGTTGATTTCAAAAAATCTAATACATTTACAGTTCCACCTCTCTCAATAACCCTTGGCCAAAACAATAACACCAGTTACCATAAAAGTGCCAGTGTGCCACCAACAACGTAATAAAATAGTTTCAACATAAAGTGCTACCCATTTAAAATAAAATAAAAAAGTGCCTAGTGATTGACTCAATCCCTTCCTATTCTTCCAGAAGTATCCTGATGAAAAATAAGTAATCTCTCTGTGTGCATTAGGGCCACTGTTGATCACCCCGCGAATTGGGTGGGGGTGTGGGTCTTGTAAGTCCGAGTCGGCTAACGTCCACGCTAGGCTTCCACGCGTGACTGCTTATATGTTTTGCATTGAGGTGATACTTGAGGCCTTGATGTGCTGCGGTGATATGCGGAATTCCTTTTTGGCATAATTTGCAAACACCGTGCTCTTATTGACGCTTTCATCCGTCCGCTTTTAAAACAAAATGTCCCATCCACGGGGCCAACCAAAGCGGTCTCATCCAGCTTCTTCGTTCACGTTTGGACTATTGTTCACTGTGGTTTGTTGGTTGTCTGAAGTATATGAACGTTAGGTTGGGTGCTCCCATTATAAATCGGTTACCCCTGAAACTCATCCAGTGAGAAACGTTCCGCGGTGCCAAAAATAAGTTGCGGATTAAAATGCGTTTAATTTTTTAACGCGTTAATTTTTTGTGTAATTGGATTTTAATCTTAATAACGCGTTAATCCGCGGCCCTAGTTTTTATGTCTTCATTATGGTAACCTTACTGCTGCAGGCTCTCCCTACTGAAAATAGATAATTGATTCAGCATAAGTGCAACAATGGTGACACGTATCCAAACTCTTTAGGCACTAGGTACAGAGGCATTATGTAAGCAGATCACCATGAATCCAATACTGGTGAAAAACGTTGCAGAGATCACATGTTTCCTTTGTCATGAAAGGAGAAACCTAATTTTAAAACACATTTTCAGTGTGTGGCTTGAGAAGATAAGTTCTGATCAATAATAAGAACCCTAGATATGTGTATGTAGTGACCCTTTCAATGTCAGTATGTCAGTCGCGCTTGGAACTAGTGACAAATGTTGCCGGAAAAAAGAAGTTAACTTTTGCATTTTGAGAATACTCATGAGTTTGAGTTGTCTGCATTTTACATCCTAACTTGAGTTGAGACTAAATGGGATGGAATAACATCAAAGGCAGCTGGAGGAAAATCAAGACTTTGCTCTATAGAACAGGTAGATGAACAAATAAATACAGTATTCATTGCATAAAAATGGAAAAGCAGAATCATTTGAAAATTATTAGAGATTATTTACATACAGTATATGGTGATAATTATTTGGTCCTAATATGCCAACCTTGGGCGCACACCCTTTCAAATCAATCAATCAATTCAAGTTTTATTTATATAGCACATTTATAACGATGTTGGTCGAGCTCAACAGTGCTGTACAAATAATAAAAATGACCCTACAGGTGAAAAGACATTTTACAGCTGTACAACAGCAGTTTGTTCAGAATATCAGTATGAGAAGAAAACGACACCCTCTGATCCTTAGACAAGGGAAAACTTCCAGAGAAAACCCACAGTTTAAAGGGAAAAATGGGGGGAAAACCTCGCGGGAGAGCAACAGAGGAGGGATCCCTCTCCCAGACGGGACAGACGTAGCAATTAGGATGCCGTGTTAAATCATAAGAGATAATACATTTACAACAATTAGGTAGACCGAATGTTAGGAAATGAATGTGGTCTGTAATAGAAGATGAATCCACGAAGATGTCACCAATCCTGTGGGAGCTTCAGGGGACAGGCACGCACGACGGAGACCCCAGGCAGGACCGCAGAGGGGACAGGTTCAGCCACGGACGCCGAAGGTGCCCACGACTTAAGAGGTCCAGCAACTCCAGGGATTAGAGGACTCCGAGGATGCGGGACCCACAGCAGGAGGATCAGCCGGTGCAGACTCAAGATCCCGGGCTCGGATATAGACACAAAAGAGAAACATTTGCTGGGTTAATCGGAACATGAAGGAATAGCACAGATTACCCAGACAGACAGAAGGAAGACACAAAGCGCTCCCTTTGGTTGGGTGATGCTTTTTCTGGGGTTATATTGAAGTTAACATGCAATCGCAGATCTGGTGCAAGTTTGCGCAGCGCGCAAAATGAGGCTCTCCTCGCTCTCTCAACCGATCATACTTGATAACAACTGTACCACGAGAGCGAGAATGTTTGACTTGGTCTTTATGGATTATCCGGATTGGCTTGATTGTGATGCTGACAGTTATCCCGTTCACTTAATCAAATACTTTTTTTGATAATTTTATATAGAAAGTCTATTATCGATACTGAGGCTATCATTCGGGTACGGAATGTTATTGCCGATAAATAATATAATACAATCAAATAACAATCAAAACGAAATAAGTAATATTAAGTATTAAGGGCTTAAGAAAAATATTTACATGTAAATAGTTGTATGTATTGATTTAATTAACATGCATCCGCTAATGAAAATAGGGTCCGTTGTTACGGTGTTCCAACGGGCACTGAACAATTGTACAAGCTATTACCTTAACATATTTACGTTACGTATACTTCTTTCCTTCGATTTCTCTTGTTCTTTCTCCTCGTTCGTCTTTGTTTTCTTCAAGTTTGTATTGTATTTCTTTCAAGTTTTGTATCTGTTGGCGAATGCACTTAAGCGTCAGCCAATGCGAATGTAATGTAAGGATCAAAAAACGCCCTCTGATACTCTTAGACGGGCTGGGCTAAAATGTCCGTGACAGCCAATCAGCAATGGCTTGACGTCATTTACGTCAGTTACGTCGTGAGCGTCGTACGTCGTGACGTCACTGTAAGGAGGACCCGAACACATTCATGCGTACCTCCGAACACATCTGGTACCCGAAACCGGACTCCCAGAACTGACAAATATTNATGTTCAGGTGTATATCAGTATGTAGTGTCTCTACTTTAAAGAGTCCTCTCCTGCTGATGTTCAGGTGTATATCAGTATGTAGTGTCCTCTTTTCACCCTCTGTCTGAAACCAGAGCCCAGTCTGCTCTGATTGGTTAGCTGGCTGGCTTACAGTGTGTTGAAGCACTAACCAATAAAAGCACCTTGATGGGAACAGGGATTTTACCCTGTGTAGAACATTTACATGCACAGAAACCTATAACACACTACAGGAAACGGAAAACCCCAAAAAAGCAGAATATGCCCTCTTGAAATCTTCTACAAAACCCAGTCGAAGACAACGACCCTTATGTGTTGAAGTGTTAGCAACAATTAGGACCTGCCGTTAAATATCAATTTAATTATAACACAATACTCAGATTTTCTCAGAAGCTGCCACCGCCTCAAACTGTCTGGTATCCATTACACTGTTCTCATCTGGTTCTTCCATCACAACACTATGATCCATCTTTATTTATCAGCCGCATGCTTCACTTCCACACATGTGAGTGCCTCCCTTCTTCAGCTCTACACTCTCTAAACACTGGCTATCAAGAGAAGAATGACAAGAAATATCAGGAGCCAAACATTTAACGCCTCATCGCAGGTTTTTAAACAAATGCGTGAGTAAAGTTAGCAGGCTGTGGAAAATAATAATTAGTGAAGAGCTTGGATATGAACCAGAGGACACACACTTCTGTAAAAAAGGGTGTGTTTGTGAGTGTGTGACAGACTGACTGGTGCTAGTTCATTAATTCAGACGCAGGTGGAGGATGTTTTGTTTTGGGTATTCATTAGCAGTCATTGGCAGGTGCTGCCGACGCCTCTCTGAGGGCTCACTCTGTTTTTTAAGCTTTTCAATTTAGCGAGGTACATGTGCAGTACACACCATGATAACAGTTGCAGACCTAAAATGTGCAGGTATTTATGAAACAATCGGACCTCGACTAAAGACTGAAGTAAAGAAAAGCAGCTTTTATTTTTGTTGTTGAACGTCATTTTTTTTATGGCTAACCTTGAAGTTAGCATTGCAATGGCTTCCTCTACAGAAAGCCAATGGGATATTTACCAGTGGCGAACCGTCAGGGCCTTCAAGGTATTCAGAGAATACCCTGGAACACTCAGATAACACAAACCAAAAAATCGATTTAATTCAATGTAATTAAATGTAATTAAATGTAATAAAATGTATATAAAATGAATAAATGAGAATCGTATCCGTGTTGTTGATCTGTAATATTACAGTGTTACGTTGTTTATCTTTCTCGGACCATGCACTACGCATTTCAGTGGTTTTGTGTTAGAAAAGAAAGCAACCAATCAGATCTTGTTCTGGGTAGAATATCCTTCAACCAAGGTATTCTATATCCTTGATAGAATGCCCTGGCCGTTGCACTGAATGAGAGCATACGTTTGGACTGACCGTTTGATCAACCAATCATATATTGATTTGTAGCCAATGGGCGTATTCTTTCAGAGTTTCCCTCGGTTCCAGGGTACTCGAGAAGGCCCGCTAGTTAACTGGCTCGAGACAGAGGATCTAGATGAATGCGACGAAGCAATTCATGCCGTTTTATTGCTTTTAACGTTGAAATGACAAATGCAACAGGTGAAGATGAAGTTGTTGCGGAATTGTTGTGAGTACCCTTTTCAAGACGACAATTCAGTGAAAAGACGGACATTATAATGCCGCGGAAGGGGGGCGACGGCGGCGGGGGTGTGTGTGTCTACAGAAGGTCCAGTTGTGATAGACACGGTTCGCCACTATTTACATTGGAATATGGAGCATGATCCTCTACACATAATAACACCACTTCGAGATTTTTGAAGCATAAATGGAATCACAAGAAGTAAATGTTAACGTGACATCTTAACGCTACAAACTACTTTGTGGTCGATTGACTTCATGTCAACACCGCTAAGCTAAAGGCGGCTAACATTCGGGAAGATGACATTTAATAGTCTCATTTAGTTGTTTGTTGGCAACCATCGTTTTTAAAGACATAGAAGCTTCATACATTCACAAGTGGGGTATTTACTGATCTATTTTATGTCGTAGAACAAACATCAATATCTCTTAAGCTTATGTTAACCATAGACCTTATTTCAGGCTTCTAACTAAAAACGAATTCAAGAACATCATTGACTTTGAGACGAGAAACTGGAAGTGGTAGAAATGTTAACTTTAAGAGTCATTCCTGCACCAATCTACAAAATAAGAGTAAAAAAAAAAAAGAATAAGGGATATAAAGGGAGGTAAGAAAGGCGGAGCGGATTAAAGGGTAAAGACTGAGCAACCTGCATTCGTGACCAATGCTCACTCCTAATGGGAGCTGGCAGTATTGATCTGAATATCTGGCAGCAAAGCAGGTGTGTGTGTGTGTGTGTGTGTGTGTGTGTGTGTGTGTGTGTGTGTGTGTGTGTGTGTGTGTGTGTGTGTGTGTGTGTGTGTGTGTGTGTGTGTGTGTGGGCCCATCAAGAAGAGCCTTATCAAGAGTATCCTGGAAGCAGTCGGTTAACTAATGGCCAACTGAGACTTGCTGTCTGATCTGCCTCGTCTTATCTCAGAGTGAAATAGCTTTTTAGAGGCGAGTTCAAAGAGATAGCTGCAGGTCTGCTGGATGATGAACTTTAGCAAAAGGTGAAGCTGATCATAAGAGGGGTGTGTCTACAGGGGTGGAGAAGTGATATCAAAGGAAGCTGCTTCTGCCAAAGACAAGGAGGAAGGCTAGTTTGAAAAATCGCAAATCTAAGAATATAATCCATCATGCCGCTGACTTGTCTCTGACGTCAGGATCTCCGACCTCACAGGGTTTTTTTGCACGATGAAATGCGTCAGTGGTTCATCGCAGACGGAAACATTTTAACCTGTCAATCAGTACCTTGGCGATGATGCTGCAGAGCTGCGGGCCGTCCTGTGTGAGCGACAGCAGGTTGCTGATGGCGCTGCCGATGGTGTGCACGCTGTCCGATGAGTCGATCTGTTTGATCAGGAGCTGGAGGAACATCAAACTGTGTGTCAATTTCTTTATCAAAGGTCACCTATTATGCAAAATCCACTTTTCCATGTCTCTTCTACATCAACATGTGTCCCCTCTTCTTCATGTCTCTTCTACATCAACATGTGTCCCCTCTTCTCCATGTCTCTTCTACATCAACATGTGTCCCCTCTTCTTCATGTCTCTTCTACATCAACATGTGTCCCCTCTTCTTCATGTCTCTTCTACATCAACATGTGTCCCCTCTTGTCCATGTCTCTTCTACATCAACATGTGTCCCCTCTTCTTCATGTCTCTTCTACATCAACATGTGTCCCCTCTTCTTCATGTCTCTTCTACATCAACATGTGTCCCCTCTTCTTCATGTCTCTTCTACATCAACATGTGTCCCCTCTGTGGAAAGAGACTCTGAAAGTTTCAGGAACAAAGATTCTCTCTCTTTTTGTCCTGATCCATTTCTATAAAAACTGTCTGAAAATGAGCTGATCAGATTTTGACCACTTTATGATGTCATAACGATTTTTGTGGCTTGTGTAACCATTAGCCAATCAGCAACCATGGTAACCCCCCCCACCTTATCACCTGAATCTCCTCCTAGAGCACCATTGAGTTCTTTCTAACCAAATGTCTCTCATACCCCTTTCACACCAACGCGGTTCCAGGGCCGGTTCGGAGCNTCTCTCAGAGGGGCGTGGGGAGGGGCTCCTTATTTTCATCTAAAGTAACAGACAGAGAATCAGCACTTTGGAAACAGGGCTGAAACAGAGGGGATTATGGGTAATGCTGCAATGATCTGTTTGGTGTTTCAGCCAATCAGAGACAGGCTCTGGATATATCTGAGACCTATATTATATTGATGAAAAACAGTATAACAGGGGACCTTTAAGAGATCAACAACACGTCGTTTATTTGACTGCATAACGACATGGTTTGCTGTCGTTAAAGCTATAACAGAAGAACGTCTCCCTAACTAATATACTGAACACGGCTAAACAGATATCTTTGAAGTTGGGGATGATGACGCCTTCAGGCAATATGTTTTTTAATGCAATCATTTATGATGACTTTGAAACATCTGTCCAGGGACGACAGCCTCTTGGCTCACTTTGTCAAATTAACAGCATTTTGATTAACGTGCACTGCCCACGTTGAATGACAAACAATACATGAATAAACTAATGAATTAATTAAATCAATTAGTTAACAGTTATGAGAAATGACAGTACAGAAGTATTAATGATGCGAAGTGTTTTTCAAACTGTCATTGTTATATAGTGTTTCATAATAAGATATACATTACTTTACAAGCATATAGCACTTATCGTGAGGAAGAGGGGGAGGAAGAGGAGGAGGAAAGATAGCGAGTCGTTTGAAGGACTCGAGGTTTGCTGTTAGATAACTAGGTCATCTCTAGATGTAGGTAACCATGGTAACCAACTTCAGGATGCTGCCCCTTTAAGTTAAATGAAGTTGAAAATAAACCTGAAGTGACGTCGACAGCTTTATGGGGAATGAGCGAGGGTCAAAGCTGATCTTCAACGCCGTTTGATCATTACAATAGAAATAGGTATTCATTGTTGTCCTGGACACAAATCTGATCAATCTGATCAATCTGCTGCCAGTCAGACTTACTTTCTGATAAAAGCACATACATCTTAAAGCAGGAGGAATGAAGAGATTTCATTCAGTGCCTTTTTTGGATCGTCTATGAAACAGTCGAATGAAAACAGGTCTCAGGTCAGGTGAGCAGGTTGTAACCAATCAGGAGAGAGAACTGGCCTCTTAATACATTAATCTGTGAGGTCTTGATTTCAGTGATTGTTCTAGACTAATTTGACTGTGGGGGTGGGGGGGGGGGGCAATAATGTAATGAGAGGGACCCATTTAATGCAGGAAGGAGGAGGTTTGAACATGTTTGGTTTAAAGTCATAGCGCATGAAATAACCTTATTGGTGTTTGATTTAGAACAGACTTTGTGTCGATTACTTTTTTACAATTGTATTCATTTTTTTTTGTTACTTTGGCCGAAGATACAGAACATTAAAATACTTTTTCGGGAAATAAATACATTATTAATGCAAAATAAACGTTGTTATCTTATTTCTTAATATTTGTTTTAGTAACTTGGCCCCCCTCCCCCAGAACCGCCCATGCTTGATTGGTTAATTGGGACAACAGGTGGGAGATTCTGGGTGTTTCTCAATGTCGAGGACGCTTCCTTGGTAGGACATGTTCCTCCGAGTCAGGTCCTTCAGAAGCGAGGCAAGAATCCTTCCTAGCCTCGGAAAACGAAGAATGGTGGAAAAGGCTAACAGTTGTGCGTCATATGCCTTAAACGCCTTAAACGGAGCGCGATTTCCGCCAAAAGATTTGGAAATTGGTCCGTGCGCAAAGCATTGTGGGGATTTTAAGACGGAGGATACATATGTGCAGCCTCGAAATGTCTCGCTACGAAGGACGCCGGGCTCGGTAGAATTCCAAGGAGCCTGGACATTGGAACAGTCCTTCGGCGGGACTCGATGACGTAGCATCCTTGAAATAGTGGCTCTGGAGCATCCTTCCTTGACATTGAGAAACACCAAATGGGTCACATTTTTAGAAAGTACTTCCCGTTTCTAATCAACTAAACTAAGTGGGTTATTACCTCGAGTAAGTCCACAGCCAAGAGCTTGCTTTTTTATGAGGCTTAATGCTAAACGCTAAGGCTGTACTGGGTGTATCAATAAAAAAACTCCAGTACAATATTAAATACATGTAAAGCATTGAATAAAATCCTAAATTCAAAACAAACAAAATGTTATCACCTTACTGCATCTCAAGATGTACCCACACAACGCTACACTAGCTTCTTGGTCTTCTTATTAAATACGATTTTAATTGATTTAACCGTAAATGTAACCCATGCTGGTTAGTTTAATTAAAAGTGTGGCAGCTGAATCCTCACACATGTAATACTAAGCTGGATGGCGTGATGTTGCACACGCTAGATAGTCACTGCGGTGCTTTTAATTTACGCAAATGAATGAACTGGGGTCGGCTTAGTGTAACGCAGGGACTTATTCTTCAATTAAATGATGTGTATTAAGTGTTAAACGGCCTCTGTGTAACATTACATGGGTGTAATTAATGAAAACGGCTCCAACATTTAATGAATTCAGCTCTGCTCATTAGTGACTGAGACATATAAGGGCATATGTTCATCACAGGGTATAAGCAGGAACCCTGAAGTCAAATGTAAAACC
The DNA here is from genome assembly GCF_000735185.1 of Notothenia coriiceps. Lineage (NCBI taxonomy): Eukaryota > Metazoa > Chordata > Actinopteri > Perciformes > Nototheniidae > Notothenia > Notothenia coriiceps. Next base: position 24,541,666 of record NW_011333040.1, on the reverse strand, counting down.
TTTTAAGACCCTTTCCATACATTTTAAGACCTCATCGCCACTTTGAGTTTTAACCGGTTACCTTGGCGACACACTTTACCTCACATTGACTATATACAGTATTGATTGTCCTTCCTCCTTATCTTCCAACTATTTGGACGCAGACTTGCATTTCCCCATAACGATGTTGCTTAGCAACCGGCGTAAACGGACCTTCGCGCTATCAAGCAGTGAGCGTGCGATGTCCTGTTCAGATGACGTCAAATCCAACGGGATGCCATAAATGCCTATCCCCTGTGTGCCTTGACAGAATCACACACACCTACGCAATGATTACATTCAGGCAGACTGTAGAATACAACCTCTTTGGACCATTGATATACTTATTGAAAACAAGCTACAAAATGTAATACCTTGGGAAATGCCGTTTAATACTTTTTAAGACCCCGCGGACACCCTGGAATTGCTACTTTTGTTTTAGTAAAACATATGTATAGTACTTATTCAACCTCTTGTTATATAAAGAGAATACAGTGGAGACGATCACCTGTGGCGATTCTCAGCTGCACAGTGACGGTGGAGACAGGAAACAGAACAGGACGATTCATCTCTTCACCTGGAGAGCCCGGAGAGGAAGTGCACTGCACCATCAACCTGAGGACCAGCAGAGGAACGTGGAATGTGTTTTATTTATTCAACAGGGACAGTGCACATTAATCAACATTTCTGTAAATATGACAGTTTGCCAAGAGGCTATTTTCCATCTGTAGTCCTTGGACCTATTCTGTAAGTCAACCTAAAGACACATTTAATTTTAAACAAGTAAATACAATAACATAAAAACATGCAACATACAGTAGTGGAATACTTAATACCAAAACCCTCATTCTCCATCACCTTTGTCACAGTAACTTCAATAATGTTTATTAAACTTCACAATCAGTAGCCACATCCTTTTAACACTTATTATTATTTGATGTTTGTATAACTTTTTTCCTGCACTGTAATGATTGAAATGTTCCTGCTGTGGGAAAAATGAAGGATTTCTGATTCAAGTAAAAGCAGCATGTGTTGAATCAGAGCATGTTATCCCTCTCCCAGCCAAATGCAGATCTGACAAATAAGCCAATACTCATTTTAAATGTTTAAAAGAGAGGCAGATGACTGTCTTGTGATGTGTGTAAATCCTCCGTGAAGGAACTCATTCTAGTGTTTTCTGTGTAAAGAATTAAAAAGGATAATACATTTGATATAAAACAAGGAAATAAAACTGTCAAACGCAGAATAAATAATTAACATAACGCCGACCTGACAGGAGAGATCTCAGATCTGTGGTCCAACACAAAGTCCGGCACCAAGAAGATCAAATGCTGCCCCGATGTGCAGTCTGTCGGCAAACAAACACAGAAATTAAATATACTCAAGAACTGTGATGTAAAATGTCAGATTATTTCCTTCATATCCTAATTTCTACTTCACTTCATCTCAAAGGAAATGTTTTATCTTTTACATCTTAAGGTATTAGTTACTTTGCAAATTTAGATAACAAAATAAACGAATTAAGATGCATTATTATGGATTAGGTTAGCTGTGGTTTTAATGATTTCCACCTTTAGATTTATATAAATATTTGTATTCCATTGCACACTATTTTTATTTTATGCTTTTATTGCATTCTTGATTTAAATTCTTATTTAAAACTTTGACATTTTATTTATTTATTCTAAAATGGAGTAACTCGTGAAACTGAGATTTGCCCAGGATAAATAAAGCATTCTGATTTACAAAAGGAACATTAAGTTAATGAATACTTAAAGTGGACCTATCATGCTGTATTGGAAACATGTATTGTAGGGCCATACCTATACAACACATGTCTGTGAAGTTTTTTTCTTAAAATACCAAACAGATCACCAATTGTAGCCATGCCTCATACTGCTCAAACCCCTCTTTTGAAGCCCTGTTTAGAGAAACACGGATTTTGGGTCCTTAGCTTTATAAAAAAAAAAAAAAAAAAGAGGAGGCGGAGCTAATGCCTGATCAGAATTCTACCGGAGATAAAGTTACTTTCTGCTGTGATAAAACGCTATCCTGTCCGAAACCACATCAAGGATTATTTCTGAAACAGTATGGAGCTCAAATGCTTTTTCTCTTGCGGGTTTATCACAAGGTGAGTTCTTTTTTTTAAATTTCCTGCAGAGAGCCATGTGCTCTCCAGTACAGGTTAGCTCTGAGTGTTAGCGAGGCTTGCTAATGTAAACAAAGACGAGATTACGTCCAAAACACGTCAGGCATTATTTCTGATAGCAACTTTCTGTAGGTCCGCCGCCGATTTGACGTAAGTTCGGATGGAATCTGTATCCGCTCGTTGTACCCCCGTTTTTAGAGATGTGGGTACGGAGGAAAAGAGGGAGGGTTTTATTTTCTGACGCTGCGTGAGTTCCCCGACACACCGGGGGGGGACGGGACACATGTTTATGTATAAAAGACATCAAAAAGTGGATTTTGCATGACAGGTCCCCTTTAAATAAAGTGATGTTCGCATAAGTGCAACATTAATACCTTTCTACTTTAAAGGTGGGATAGGTACGTTTGAGAAACCGGCTCGAGATACACTTTTTGTTATATTCCATGGAATGCTCTTAACATCCCGATAGCAATGAATATCTGAAGTGCTTTGACAAAAAATCCATACAAAAATGTCATCTGTGGAAGCCGTAGTACTATAAAAAGCATGACCAATCTGAGCCGGCCCGGCTAAAATAACTGGATGGCCTACCTGCCTGTCAGCCTTCCATCTGTGCACAAACTTATCTCGTGCCCTCATTGTTCATGTGCGCGTTAGTGTGTGTTAGAGGAGGGGCTCTGGAAGGAAGTGGCAGATTTGTTTTTCCAGCTGTGTATTTTCAAATTCTAGCGCACTCGAGCTGGTTTCTCCAAAATTACCTACCCCACCTTTAACTTCACATATTTATGTATAAAAGACATTAAAACGTGCATTTTGCATGATAGGCCCCCTTTAAAGCTATGGCAAAAATAATAATGCTGCGCCAAACTGAGTATGTGTAATCAAGAGCAATACTTCTGGAGATTTTACAGTTTTGAGTATTTCTACATCACCTTTCATTTCACCATCCATCCTCTTCCCCACTTCCTCTCCATCAGGAACCCCAAAAGCATCTACTTGCTGTTGATGAGTGACATAATGTGAATTGAGGCTACGAAGCTGCTGAGGCGCGCTGTGAAATCCTGCTTCAGCGGCATGATCCAACCTACTGAGGTCAGAGGGAAGCTGAGGCTCTGAATTTGAAGCTTTTTCAAAGTTCATATTGCCCGCAGGATGCATCTCCTGAGGGTCTACGAACGCTTCAGGCTCTCCCCAAGCAATGTGAGGGAAGTAATAGTCCGGGAATGGATAGGGATATGGAGGATAAGGTACCTCAGGTGCAGATTTCAGAGGACTTTCTGAAGGGCTTGAAGTAAAAGAAGCAACATCAGAGTTCTCTGGGAATTCATAGCTTAGAGGAGGATTAGTTTGAGACCATTCTTGAGGATCAGGGTCTTGATTTGAATCAGTTTGAGGGATTTTAAGGTGGTTATAGTAGTAGTATTGATAGTTTGGATTGAAGGAGTTGTGTTCATCATGGACTTGTGATGAGCGAGGATGAACAGAGGCGTCAGACCTTTGATCTTCGGACAAATCTGGATTCCCTTCCGGACTTAGAGGAGGTAATCTTTGAACATCGCTCCGAGCAATATGTGGAAAGTAATAGTACGGGAATGGATAAGGACGTGGAGGAGGGGGTGCATCAGGTGCAGGCTGAAGGAACTGGTGAGATTTCTCTAGGAATTCAGGATTTTGAGTAAAACGAGTTAAAGATTGTTCTCCAGGTACTTCAGGGCCTGAATCAGGGTCTTGAGGTGGATCAGGTT
>NW_011333040.1:24531626-24537695 GCF_000735185.1 Notothenia coriiceps | reverse complement strand
CTCATCCCAACATCCCGCATCCCAATATCCTGCCCATCCCTGATCTAAAGTAACAGACAGAGAATCAGCACTTTGGAAACAGGGCTGAAACAGAGGGGATTATGGGATGCTGCAATGATCTGTTTGGTGTTTGGAGCCAAACACTTCAGAGACATGTTTTGTATATATCTGAGACCTATAATATATTGATGAAAAACTCTACAATAGGTGACCTTTAAGGATAGTTCTTTTAAATGCCATACTAATCTCTCTTAATTGATCAACGTCCAGGTGATCGCAGCAGAGGGTGAGATGAATGCGTCCCGGGCCCTGAAGGAGGCGTCCCTGGTGATCTCAGAGTCTCCGTCAGGCCTGCAGCTCCGCTACCTGCAGACTCTCAACACCATCGCAGCAGAGAAGAACTCCACCATCATCTTCCCCCTGCCCATGGATATGTTGACTCCCTTCCTGCGAAAGTGACACCTCAGTTTGCCCAACCTCTTAAACATGTGTGACTCTTTGTAAAATAAACAGTCAGTATAGAAATTACTATTTATGCATGGTTGACATTTTATTCAGACTCATCATAAAAAAACCTTTGTGGTTTAAGTAGTCAAGCTGTGATCAGGCATGGCCTAGTAACCTTTTTATAAACTTCAGAGTTGTCTGAAAAAAGTTGACGTGTTATTGACAAAATGTATTCTGAAAACGATGTGTGTTGTTTAAACTATAATAAATGTGTCTGATTCCTATTATATGATGTTGTGTTGGTCAATTGCATATTTTGATACTGACTACATGGAATATAATTCAAACTAACAGTTGAGGCTTTATTCACAATCAAAATGCTTACATCTTAAATCCCTGATATGATGTCTGCGATATTAGTCTATGTTGTACTTTTCCCTTTCCAACAGCATATTTTTGGTAACTTTAGAATGTGAGAAATATAAGAAAATCATTTTATCTGTGTCTTTTTTTAAAGAAATGAGGTTAAATTGTTAACATAGGTTCAGGAGCACGGCCACGCCTAAAACTCTGCCTTGAACCACGGCCACCCCTATTTATATCCGGCAAAACTTCCGGCCACTGCTCGTCTCCATCCTTTCAACCCACCCTCCCTCTCCCTTCTACCCATACAGTTCCCCTTCCGACTCACACCGAGCGATACATCCATCCATCCCTTCTTCCCTCCCTCCCCTTCAACATCCCTAAATCCCTCATCCCTTCTTCCCTCCCTCCCTCATCCATACATCCCTCTTCCCTCCATCCCTCCCTCCCTACATCCCTACATCCCTCATCCCTACATCCCTCATCCCTACAGCCCTCCATCCCTCATCCCTACAGCCCTCCATCCCTCCACCCCTCATCCCTACATCCCTCATCCCTACATCCCTCCATCCCTCATCCCTACATCCCTCATCCCTCCATCCCTCCATCCCTCATCCCTCCATCCCTCATCCCTCCATCCCTCATCCCTCATCCCTCCATCCCTCATCCCTCATCCCAACATCCTCTGCCCGTCAACAGTTATATTTAAACTGTGCATACTTATATACCGTATATACTAACATTTTAATTCCAGGTATCGTCTGGGGGCCCGTAATCAGCCCACGCAGATCATGCCGGAGACAGAACCCCCACTCTGAGTCTCCCACTGCACGGACCATAGCTCGTCCTCCCAGATCATCCCTTCACCCCCCTCATATCATTCACATGTTACTTCATAAACTTACAAACATCACACTGTTGTGGCGTGGTTCCTGCTAGTGAAAGTCGAAATAGCCACATATCCAATGTCTATAAGGGTAACACTAGCAAACTCTAAACCTATTAGTTTTGTCCAAGTACATGCTTGTGTTTTAGACCTGTCTTGAATATTTACAGTATGCTGTTTACTAGGACAATCCCTTGTATCCAGAATACATATAACACCTAATGAAATACAATTTAGAGCACGACTGATCTGTACGGTAAAGAAAAACATCATTTTGGTTTTCTTGAATATCTTTTAATACTGTGTTCTCCCCAAAAAGTAGAAATCAAAGCATCAACACACTTCGTATACATTACATGTTGAATTATCTCATTCCCCGTCCTCCCGGCCTCCTACGCTACGGTTACATTTTGACACCACAGATGCAGAGGTAAAAAGAAGTGAAAGGGAGAACAAGAAACAGCAAAGACAGAAAAAACATGCTTCTATTACTTCGTTGGTGCACTAAGACACTACTCATGTCGTAAATGTATTTACATTCAAACATACAATCAGTGCCAAAACAAACTAATTCAGCAAACATTGTCTCTGGACCAAATGTACAAAGGTTAATTATATAGCTTAACTCCATAAATTCAATTTGTAGTGCTGAAAGTTGACAAGCCATGGGAATATTTGCTACGACAGCAGTTAAACAAACACGGTCGTTTTAATCCCTAATGGATAAGGTAAATTACCCATGTTTCTTGTGGGGAGGCTCTACAAGTGCTACATATTAAATGGCTGCTACATAGTGGTCGGGCGAGAGTCCTTATATCAAATAAAATCACATGACTGACTCGAATAAAATGCAGTCATTACATTTTTTGACATTCAGCGCATAGTGAGACAGAGATGTCCACAGGACACATTGAAGGGTCATTACAATACCAGTTCTTTGTTTAGTTATCATCATTCAAAGCTGAAATATTAAATTAATAAGAAATCTGTGACTTTACCCTGTCACTTGTAAACATTAGCTTCTGTTGCATTCTTGCAGCTTTGTTGAGCTTGACGTTACCTTTCAGAGGACCCTTAAGAATCCTTCAATGACGTAGGAGAACAGCATTTCTAAAAACTTTTGAAAACACAGTGACTCTCTGACTGGTATATTTTTACAATTGATCGTTATTCAAAGACATTCTCAAAAATCATCAGTGTAGGTATAAAATAAGTGACAATCGAGATACATTTTCTCAAATCTTATGCTGTAATTGACATTCTTTCGTTTTAAGAGTATTCAAACCTGTGTACTTGTCATACAAAAAAATCTTGAAGATCCATGAAAAATATGTTTTCACGGCCGTCAAAAGTGCTGGTATAGCAATTAAAGATCCACAACACATAAACGTCAGTCTCTACATGCTGGCAAGGTTACATTTACCCAACCTGTAACTTAACCCAAAAAAGTGATAAACCCTAAACCATCCTCTAATTAGCATTGTTGCCATGACTGCCAACACAGATTTACCCTAATCCCTACAAACTGGCCTTGTTTATTTACAGCGGCTCAATTTCGTGTGTGTTCGTTCTGAACAGATTTGTTTGTTCATGTGCGATTAAATCACTGAGATAACACTGTGTAACACTGCAGTTCTCAATGCAAAAGCCAGAAGAGTAATTAGGACCCTGAGGGTACGTGAGTTAGTAGAGTATGTACAGGAGGCAGCTATGACAAACTGTTTGCTATAAAATAATTTGTTTAATATTCCAAAGGCTGGTTTCTCTATAGTATTTCATATAAGAGGAAAATGATATTGAGTTTATAATGTTCTGTAGAGAAGTTATATAAAATAATTTCTAATCTAAATTTAGAAAGTAATTCCCTGAACAATATTTCTTGAAAAATATCAGTGTAGCCTGAACTTTATACTCAAAAGATAAAAAGAGTTATAGAGATAAAGAAACCAGTAGAGGTTATGAAGAGGTTGAGAAAGGGCGACACTAATCTTTGCCACACTAGTCATAAAAAGGTAAACAGAGAGTTAACCTGTGTTTTGTTTAACCTACATAGCTTATAGACATCATAAGACAGTCCCACCTATGTATGTGTGATGACAACAAGTTAGTATATCTCCTTTTTCCTCGGGTACATCACATATTCCACTTGTGTCCCATAGGTGATATTTTCAGATACAAACACCGTTCGTTTCCTCCACACCTCAAGCTTAATAAATAAACAGAGCAATAATCATTTTCACATTAAAACTGGAAGACCTTCACAGTACATGCTTGCCTAAGCAAAACACATGTAATAAATAAATAAGATATAAACATCACATTTTAAACAACATTTAAAACAGCAATTCCTGTGTTAGTTTTTCCTCCCTTCGTTTTGAGCTCCCTGGTAGCTATGTGTTTCAGTTGTAACTGTTGGTGCTGTTGAGCCACGGACAAAACAGACTGCACATTCCCGCTGAGGTAAATACAAAACGGCAGACGTAGTTTTTGCAAGTTGACCTGAGGGATCCCAAAAGAGAGTAGCTCATGTGACACGACGCTGTAGGAAGACCTGGCAAAAAGCAGATAAAATGGCTGGGGGTTCCAGGTTTGGTCGTCCCACACAAGTAAAACTATCAGTGTTGAACTAACATCAAGATGTCAAATACACCTTGAGGCTGAAAATCATTGCTTTACAGACCAATTCTTTATCCTATAGTCCTTTGTGAAATCAAATCTTGGTCGTTCTCTGCCGGTGAAATAGCAGGACTGAGTATAAGGCGCTTTGTTGGGGGGAACATTTGGGAAACTTATCCCAATGACAGTATAGCTTATTTTCTATTGAGTATATTGTTTAAAACATCAGATTGTTGTGTTCTGGTGGCACGAGTGTGCTACTTTCCATCTGTACTGTTTCTGTGTTTGCGGGACTGTGCAGGGAGGTTTCACTACATGTTGATCTGTGTCACTATCATACAGTATGTACAGTCTGCATTTCAAGACTTTGGATCTATACAAGCAGGCATTGGGGACAGAGAACGTATCAGTTTTCAATATTTATGTGTTTTAATGTTGTGTTTCACTTGATGGACAACACCAGCTGTCGAGAACTTCTTCGGGCTTTGCCCAGAATGTCACGAGACGACAAGAGACCACGGTGCTTTGTTTTTCTCCAACATGTACTTAATAAAATGCCACCCACATTCAAACATCATGGAAATAAAAGAGAAATTATGTAAATTAAATACAGACATGTGAGCTTATCTCTGAAAAGAGCCGACACAAGCGGAGTTACAGCGATTGGGTGACACTCTGTGTGTGGGCGTGGCCGGGCCAGGGGAGTAATTCTGATTGGTCGCTGCCCTGTGAGTGGGTGTCCCTGGTCCAGGGGAGAGATTTTGATTGGCTCTGTGGGAGGGGGAGCAGTATTGAGCCTGCTGCTGACAGCCGTGGCAGTGGGTGGGAGAGTCACACCCTGCGACAGGTGAGGAGGAAAAGAAAGAGGATGAGGGGACCGGGGAGGTGGAGAAGGAGTGGTGCAGAGGGGAGGAGGCGGGGGACATGAGGGGGCTGGTGTGCAGACGCCACAGAAGCTCGTCGTTGTTGCGACTAAGCCTCTTTTTCTCAGTGCTCTCCTTCTCAACCGAATCGTGGAGGTTAGCGTTCTCCTCTGACAGTTGCCTGCAGGGAAAACATCACAGAGGAAGTTAACAAAGCAGTATTATACTGTTTTTCATCAATTATAGTTCTCAGATTTATACAAAACATGTCTCTGAAGTGTTTGGCTCGAAACACCAAACCGATCATTGCTGCATCCCATAAACCCCTCTGTTTCAGCCCTGTTTCAAAAGTGCTGATTCTCTGGCCATTTCTCAATCGCGAGGATGCTTGCTTGGTAGCACATGTCTTCCGAGTCATTTGCTTCAGAAGCTAGGCAAGAATCCTTCCTGGCTTTCGGAAAACGAAGAGTGGAACAGGCTAGCGAGTGTGCAGGTGTGCGTCATATGAGAGGCCCCGCCTTACATTTTCCGCCACAGATTTGGGGAAATTGGTCCGTGTGCAGAGCATTGTGGGGATTTTAAGGACGCGAAGTCTACCCATGTGCAGCCTCAACATTTCCCGCGGCACTCGATGACGTAGCATCCTTGAAATATTGGCTTGGAAGCCAGTTTCCTCGAGATTGAGAAACGGCCACTGTCTGTTACTTTAGATGAAAATAAGGAGCCCCTCCCTACGCCCCTCTGAGAGACATTTGGTTAAAAAGAACACATTAGCCGCTTTCACACCAAGTACTTAGTGCCCAGCACTTAGTACCCCCATGGAACTAAAGAGCAGATCGCGTTCACACCGGAATAAGTCCCTGAGAGAAGATTACGCAAATGAAGCCGCTGACG
>NW_011333040.1:24501693-24531586 GCF_000735185.1 Notothenia coriiceps | reverse complement strand
CAAACGTTATTCATAGGTAATTGCAGACAAAAGACGTTATAAGTCCTTATGTCTACCATTTTAAGGATAGCCGCTAAACATAATACCTGACAAATGCCATCGGGCATTCACCCTCACTCTGATCGGGGCGAATGCCCGATGGCACCGATGATAACAAGATGTCCTAACGATGGCCTTACGAAGGGCAAAATTGACACACGAATTCAACACGAAAATGAACCTTCGGCAATTTTTTGGCATGCCAAAGATTTTGCCACCGCTCACGAAGTTGCTGCCGGAGCCTGAGAAACTCCACCGGCGGTCATACGATGGCTTAAGATGCCCTCACGAATGGCCCGATGTTGCTACGATCAGAGCCGAATTTGAACATTTCCTTTATCGTGTGTCCATCTGGTTGTTAATTGCACAACAAAATCATGTAAACATATTATGTAAATAACCCAATTTGTGTTCTGTGAAACTGAAAAGGATATAATATATTATTTTGAAGGCAAGTTGACAGGAAGTTGTTGTTGCTATGGAAACAACATGACGGAGAAAACTTAATATCTTCTACATATAAAGACGGATAAAGTAAAGAACAAAGTCGGAAAATATCAGTACAGTATCATAATACTTTAACATAATTGTTTGTGTTACTTTCGTTGCAGTTGTATGTCTTAAATGTAATGTAAACGTTGCCTTCGTGTGTGGTTCGGGGCCATCTTCGTGCGAAATTCACAATTCAATATTCGCGTGTCCATCGGGTGTACATTTCGGAACAGTGTGACAGGGGCTTTAAGGTGTTTGTATGAAGATGTTTTAATTTCTCAGGGGCTGTAAGGAGTTGTTCAAACATAGGGGGGAAATGAAGTGGTTTTATTTTAAAATCTGGAATGGATGAAGGGAGAAAACTGCAAGCCCAGGTGTGAGTTTCAACACCCAGGGTTTTACGATTTATCATGGAAATTCACATTTTCATAAATGTCAGACTTTTTTTTAAAAGCCGCTTTGGCTGAGTGAGTTTATTTGAATAAAAACCATGGTTAAGGGAGAGACCGCCAAAATGTAAAAGTCATATCAATATTTCCATCAAATGTCAATGTATTGTCTTTATGTGACACATAATGTGTATCTTCATTTAGAAGGATCTTAGGTCTGCGATTTCTTGGCTTAAGATGTTTGTCGCACTCTCTTCCCTCCCTCGTCTCGCAGAGGGAGTGGTAGGAGGCGAGAGGGAAATTAGGACATTTATCTTTCTCAAGAGGAGCGAGCTCCAATCTAATAAACATTCCACGTGGCACACAGGCAGATATTGAGGAAGGAGGAGTGAGGTAATAAGTTACACTGGAGGCTTTTCTCCCTCCTATTGTCCCACTTTGTCTTTCTCCACCAACACAGCTTGTTTTCTCTCTCTCAGAGTTGCTTCCTTTTGGTATTGATGTGGTGGGCACCCTGTAGCCGAACTGGAGCACACAGCTGTGCCAAATAGTTGAGGAAAGGAGGGCGGCCTACCTTATCTCTGCCGCCAGCAGGGGATAATGGTTCCCTTCCCACCCCAAATCTAAACCTTATCCGCAGGCTGGGGTGGCAAAAGATGGGGCTTCTGTCCAAGGCCTGAGGATTTGCTCACTGCCCTCAGTGTAAATGTGTGCAGCCGTGGTTGTTCATGCCTGAACATTTCATCTGTTTTTCAGTTGGAAACCATAGATTACCAAGAGGGAGGATTTCTCCCCATTGCTACCGGACAATAGCTCCCATTATGGAGCTATGATTACTTTTTCATCCTTCATCCTTTCTCTCTGAGATTCACTGTCTTTTCTTTCTCTGACTTTGACTTTGACTCTCTGACTCTTTTAATCAACCTTCATTTTGTTGGTTTAAAGTCCAGAAACCTGAATGGTAAAGCTATGGTTTCATGCCGTTAGAATCACTGTAATACCTATATAGCCTACTCATGAGGAATTACTGATGGCGTTTAAACACGGGTAAACACAATGTATGCAATGGAACAATAAATCATCTGTGTCCTAAATTGTTGTTGTCAGATTAAACGTCATAACAATGTTTGCATTAAAGAAAGTGCTGGCTTCCAGCCCAGTCTGCGAGCACAGCCGAAGCCAAAAGCAGCTGTTAGCAGGTTGTTGTGTATAGCCTACTGTTATTATATTTGCTTGCTCTAGCAGTCGGAGTCATAACACTGAAAACTTCCTGACACCCACTGAGAGCTTAGTCAACACAGGATGATGAATTAATCACTAGGGATAGAAACAGCATAGCTATTTTTGAATCGCCTGTATTTTGTTGGTATATGAGTGTTATTGAGTTAATGAGTCTACAGCAGTCTCTCAACACAAACACAAACACAAGCACATCATTTAGCCTTTCTCATGGAGCTGTCCGTTCAGCAACACATGCTGCAGCAACAACAACATGAGCAGCTGATTACCAGAGAAGTTGAAACACAGAGAGCTTTCTGGAAGCTTCTTTGATATCAGTTCAGCTAAGGACACACCATGTAACAAACCCAACTCCTGAACAACTTTCTTTTCTAAAATGTTTTCAAATATTGTTGCATTATCCTCCTTTTAATGCACAATTTTCATCGTTGTACCTTTAATCTAAATGTATATGTCTACTCAATGCTATTTTTAGTTAGTTATGTTATTCCTGGTTACTGTATTACTGTGATATCAATTTTCTGTGAAATGTCTAAAGCACCTTGAACTTCACCATCGTATGAAAGGTTCTACTTTTATTCAATTTTATTGTATTTACTTCCGCTATTTTATCTGTTGTATTGTGTTGCACTGTTGGTGGAGCCTGGGACTGTAGCTATGTACGAATGACAATAAAAGCCTTGGATCCTTGAAAAAAAAAAAGGTGCTATACAAATAAAGATTCTTATTACTGGATACTGAAAGCTTGTTTTTCTTCTTTTCTAGAAGATGAGGTTTTCACCCATCTTGCCCCTCCTCCTGCTCCAGTGTCAGCAGCAGCCCAGCCACAAGCCGCGGCCTCCAGATCTCTGATGCCCAAAGTGAGCCAGTCCGGCCTTCGCCCCCCCGGCTTCAGCTCCAGCCGTCTCCCCGCCGGCCGCCTGGCAGCGTTCGGCTTCGTCCGGAGCTCCAGCGTGTCGTCCGCCTCCTCCGCCCACTCTGCTGAGAGCTCACAGAGTGACTCCGGCAGGACGGCTCACCGTGAGTGCTCTCTGTACAGATCTGTAGTGGTTACATCATGTGCTGGTATCAGAACACCATGAGTTAGCATCAGCATACTGCCTTCATTGCCCTTTTCTATGTATTCCCCTCATGAATTTGCATAGACAGCCCCCTCCCGCGTTCATTATGTTTCAGTTAGCTTCTCCTTCCTGTGCTCCACCCCGCTTACAATTAAGCTCCAGGTCAATAACAACTGTAGAGCGGCAGGTTTGCAGAGCGCATTTCTGTAACTCATCAGGACACAATATAAGGGATGTTTCTAGAAATCACATTGCCTGTATATTTAATTACAAACAGCTGGGTACATTGATTAGACAAAGCTTCCATGCAATCATTATTGTTTTTGCCTGTGTAATCATGATTAACCCTAATGGGGCGCTAATATTAGTTAATTAAAGTCATCATCATTAAGACCAGTATATTGTCGTTTTACTAATGGCTTTATTTGATGTATAATATGTCTTAGGATTCATGAGTAAAAGGTGATGACATGGTGGGAAGTTGGTGTGATTTCACAGTCAAGAAGTCAGGATGAATGGGACTCTGCAAAAAAACGAAAATACAATATGAATTTACGACCAAATCGATTGAAGACGAGTCACGAGGCATCCCCCATTGACGTCTCGGCTTAAAACCTTTTTTTTGTCTTTAATGTAAGTAAAAATAACAGAGCACATGATATCATCTCCCCAGACTCATCAGTAATTTAACAGGCCTTTCAGCTGGGCCTGTGCTTCAGATTTAGTCTGGATTATTAGATATATAACAGTATCGTATGGATAGTTGAGTTGATTTTTAACAGCTAGTAGTGTACTTACAGTTGTGATTTCAATGCTGCTCGGCAGGCTGGTTGGTTAGTTGGATGAATTTGTGGTAGCTGCATGGGTTTTTAATGTGACCTACATAGGGAATGGTTGCTCTTCTTCTCCCAGTTACAGTTGACGTAAGCACCTCCATTCTCACGCACGTCAGCCCCCCTGTTATGTCATCACTCCTCTCTCTCAGTCCCCCCTTTTGTACTTTTGTACTTTTTTCATCTTTTTTCTCTCTCACAGTGGTTTGAAATGAACACAAACTGTGCGGTAATGCGGGGGAGGCAAATGATCAGCTACCGTGGAGTGTGGAACAGGGGAAGAGAACACTCCCCCGGGTTTCCACAGCAGATTGAATTGAAAAAAGTGGAATAATTGTGTAGATTTTCATTTTTGAAAAGCTTGACATCATTCATACAGCTAGGCCTATTCATATTATAATTATTTTTTATAATGGATTCTGCATTGTAAGAACAATTGTAGTGAAAGGCACCAATCAATGAGCAGTGCTCTAATTGCATTGTGGGTATTGATCGAACGTGTTGGCTAGTATACAATGAGTCTAAAATGATTACTCGATTTATCGATTTGCAGAATTTGAAACAATGATAAGACTTTCATTGTTTAAGTCATTCTTTAGACATAAATACCAGACATTAACCTGTTCCTAATGTATTGCTTATACAAGCAAATACTTGCCAACCTTGAGACCTCAGAAATCGGGAGCATTTCAAAACCACCGCGGGACTTTCAGTTGCCCGCGCTACTAAAGAGACGCGTTACCATGGAAACCAAACAATGGTGTAGCTGTAAAAGTCAGAGTGGAAACAGTCCTGAGTAAATCTGATTTTGTCAGAAATCGGGAGAAATGCGGGAGAAATATGACCCCGGGAGGAAACCGGGAGAGGACTATGAAATCGGGAGTCTCCCGTGAAAATCGGGAGGGTTGGCAAGTAATACAAGCCATATTAAAACTGGAGCTTTGGGAAATTGTGATGAACATGCTTTGATCAGACTATTTATTAAGATAGAGAATTATTATCCATTGCAGGTTTAGCGTGCAACAATAGAAAATGCAACCATCTCTAGTGTTCTTACTTATTTATTTTTTCTTCTTCTGTTCCCTACTATACATACTTTTCACCAACTTGAATTTTAAAGCTCCTCGTACATTTCAAACCCTTATCTCCAACTACATTTAGATAAGCATTCAAAGTGTTGACACTGTAGCGATCAATTGCTCAAAGCTCACATCCCTGCAGCATCTTAAGTGAATCTGTGCAGGGAAATGTCGAGAAGAAGTGTGAGACAGAAAAGTAATGAGCTGGAAAACGTTTCCACTCGATTACTCATATGCCACCAACTCACACTTTCAGCTACATATTTAGTTTGGATCATTTCTGGTTCGGTTTGTTGTTGGGGATTAATACGACTTAATCAAAATAGAATAGTATTATAGATGGATTGGCTGGCAAATATCAATATCATGAATCAATGAGATTCTGCTGTACCCCCTTGGCCGAAGATCACGAAAGCATTGAATATTAAATTAAGTATGACTCGTTTTCTGTTTTCACCAAACCCTAAACATAAATATACTCATAATACCACAGACTTAAAAATCATAATGCTTGTTAAGATGTTTGATATTTAAACTACTGCCAATATTAATGTGCAAATTGACTTCAGTTTCACTTACAAAGTCGAAAACTCTATATGCATTTTGACTGCTTTATTACATCTGTCAACACACAGCTGCAGAGCACAGGGGTAAGTGAAAGAAAATAAACTTTAAAAGTAGTGCCTGCAGCACAATGTTCCACTTCCTGCTGTCAGACTGCTGCCGCTCGGAGCATGAGACCAGGATTGAATTGAGGAAGATAGACATGAGAGGCGAAAGATTAAGGGCCTTTGATGTTTGAATTTGTGTGTGTGTGTGTGTGTGTGTGTGTGTGTGTGTGTGTGTGTGTGTGTGTGTGTGTGTGTGTGTGTGTGTGTGTGTGTGTGTGTGTGTGTGTGTGTGTGAGACAGAGCGAGAGGCAGGAGGGGGAAGCAGGAACATTTCCTTCACTTTTGACTCTCTGTGTGGTGCTTGTGACCTTTAGCTGTGAGGCATTTGAACTGTACGCTCTTTTTGAACCCATCAGGGGCCTGACTATGGATCCCGCTCCGTCTCTCTCAGTGTGTGAGCGTTTGTTGAGCTTTAACCATCAGGTCGTCTGGGGTCTTCTTGTCTCACTTTTGGGAAATTTGAAACGTGTTCTTTGAGATGAAACCCTTTGTCACCTGTTCTCTGAACCTGGATTTAGTTCTCCTACATTTGACCGTCCGGCGCAAAACTATGTAAGAAATGCGCCAGATATTAAACATTTGCCACAACCCTTAATTTTGGGTATGTCATGATGAAATGAGGGTTTGATTAGTTTTCTTTTTTTCCCCTGGGGGAATGTATACAAATATGTTAAAGTAGGAGTGACTTTTAGTTTAAAGTTAAGCTATTCCCTTATTTGAATTTTAGATATAATCAATTTTACCCTAAAATGATTGCATTTGGAAATCATTTTAAAGCCCAAGGCGTTTTGTTAATTATTATTAGGGCATGTTTCTAAGTGACTGCACAAACCAATTTGTAAAGGGATGTTTTGACTCGCAGCAAGATGGTGAAATATGGGGACGGATAAGTTAAATGAAAGTGTTAACCACGGTTCAGTTTCTAATTTCTAATAGCTCCCTTTCTGTTAATTCTGCATTTTCTTTCTGCATGCATGGTGTTTGGAAATATGTGAAGTGTGCAAGTGGTGATAAATGTGTTTCCGTGATTTTCCTCCACCACTCAGGGATCTTTGCCCCCCTCTCACTGCGCTCCACTCAGATCAAAGGACAGACAGATTGACAGAGGAGTTCACACACATGCTTCCATCGAGGCTGTTGAGGGACTCAGCAACCCAGCACCTCCCTCCGTAACAGAGAGAAGAAGCAGTTGCTCCTTTTCCCCATTGATCAGCAAGCAAAACAGACTCCATTAGGGCTCCGGATGATAGGAGGATTCATTAAGGAATAGAGTGATGGGGAGAAAAAGGATTTCCTGGCTCTAGTAAGCTAGTAAGTGGGTTAGAGGAAGGATCCCTTGAGTTTAAACTCCCTGCTGTCGTAGCTCGTCAACCCGCTCTGATCAATGGGTATCGTGCAGATGTGAGGAGAGAGTGGAGAGGCACAGGAAACGACTTGGGTTGCGAGGATCTTCTATCATTTGCACAGTCTTTAGTTCGGATTTACAATGTTAAAGGATTGGTTCACCCAAAGTACTCACACAGTTTCTGCCTTTATCCCAATAACAGGGAATTGAATGTTATATCGTTTGTGAACACATTAACAAATTACATAAAAAAATCATTCGACAGTATAATCTCTTGTCCCAGTTTGAATAATCTACTGAACACCCTGTCGATTCAACACAGTCTCACGGCATTTCGTGTTATAGTTACAAAATGTATATATTGATTTGTGTTTACCAACACGACTTCGCCATTTTTTTCGTGTCACACAGAACGATTTTAAAAGCAATGTAAATAATAACAAATTAGAAGGAAATAATATGACAAAAATGACAGATTTCAGTATTCTGAGGCTCTGAGCCCCATTTCTTTTCCTCGCGGACGGCAAAAACACTCCGACATTATACAATTTAAAATAAAAGGGTTAGGCTTAGGGTAAGATATTGAGTAAGAAAATGTTTTTATGAACCACACAGCTTCTGGTCTTCCAAGACCCGACCGGACAAAAAGACCTGGTGCAGGCACGAAACATACTACCAATAGAAATGCATTGCTTTTAAAATCGTTCTGTGTGACACGAAAAAAATGCGAAAATCGTGTTGGTGAACACGAATCAATAGATTAAATTAATTTCGTGACTGTAACACGAAATGCCGTGAGACTGGGTTGGTCGATTGTATAACTTATCGGGACTATTTCAGAGGTGGAAAGTAGTTATTGATTTCCAATGCTTAAAACCCCATGTTTGGATTGAACCCAATCAGAAACAGATTCTAAATGATGCTATAGATTTTAATCAAATAGGAATTTAATTTGGTAAATGTATCCAGAGATAAGAAACATATTTATTTAATTTAAAAAATACATCTGATATGCTATTTTTATTTAATAAGGATTTTCAAAAATGTTGTTTTTAATGTAAACTATTATTATTGGACGGGGGGAAAATCATGGAAAAAGACACAATCTTCACACCTCCATGTAACCAAGGTGACATTGTGCTTAACGGCTCTGGCCTTGATTGATTCTTATCGCTTGTTTGCATATGAGTTTGCATCCAATTATGTGTGTGTTTGTCTAGCTTCTGGGGGGGCGAAAGGTTACTCTATTTGACATTGATTAGCCATTAACCCAATCCCCCTTTAGCCCAGTTGCTGACATCCCCTATGGTGTTTCGGGGATGTGTGTGTTAGAGACAGAGCATCCATGCTTGTAGAAAACCTATAGGGATACGTTGTTAATTCCACTGTGATTGACACACTCCATTACATCGCTGGGAGGAGGAAGCTGTGCCTTTGAGCCACGCTGACTCTAAGATGGAAACTCAATCTGCAAAACAAACTTTATTATTAGAGCATCATCACCTCTATCTGTCTTCTCTTTGGCTGGAAATCAAATGAACGGAAAGGAAAAGCGAGCAGACGGGAGCAGAAGAGCTAATGTGGTGATAAGAGAAAACTCAATGAAACCAAATGAGCAGAGGGGAGCGAGGAAGGCAGAATGTATAAGAGAAAAGAGCGGAAAGAGAGATGCATGCAGGGATTGGCGCGGGGAGGAGAGAGGATGCCATACCCAGGATGCCTTGGCTTGGATCTGGTCTGTGACTCATGCTAGCTCACTGTGAGCAGATGGTTTCTATGGTGCATGCGCGCACACAGATATTTCAAAACGTGGACATACACACACTCACACACAAGCACACACTAGTAGAGCAGCAAATTAGATTGGCCAATTAGATATGGCTGCCATTATGCAGCTGAGGAGAGGAAAGCTAACATGGCAGAGGCTCATTGAAGCAGCAGCGCAGTGACAGTGAGGAGGGGCTCAATGGGCCCGTTCATTAGCTGATAACTTCCCAGGATTTTATCAAGCCCCGTGTTAACCACTGTTTATGAGCTTAACTGATGGTCCAGGCCGACACAAGCGTTGGGAATGATCGAGTGGAATCCACCAGCTCCAACAAACCTTTCACTCTCAGATTAGAGGTGTATCTGAGAGGACCGTCGCCTAATTTGAATAAGACAGGGCCCCTTTTAATTTTTGCATGTCCCCATTTTATGTTCTATAATGATATATAGATGATGGGGAGGCGTGTGGTGCAGTGGGTTGTGTGTTGGTGTTCGGATCAGGGGAGCACAGGTTCAAACCCCACTGCAGTCAGCATGCCGTTGAATTGCCCCAAATTGCTCCTGTGGGGATTGGCCACAGTATTGAGTATGGAAGCCGCTTTGGATAAAAGTGTCTAACAAGTGACATGTAATGTAATGTAATTCCCTTATTTTGGTACTGTGTACTCCTCATAGAAGTGTGTGTGCTAAATCTTGTTTTGTTAACTATTTCACACTGGTCTTCTGATTCTTTCGTATTTCTTGATTTTCTGTTTTATAATAGTTTAAAGCATGATTTGAAACTTGATAAACTACTACAACTATGATGTATGTGAATACAGGAGCTTAAACATCTGATTAACATGTATACAAACGATTGGGAATTTTATTGTTAAAAAAGCCTTTTGTTGTGATTCTTTTTTTCTTTTTTTACTTTCCTCAAACAGCATCCACGTTCGTTCAATTTCAGATTTCACGCAGCTCATCAAACTGGATCATAACCCTCAAACTCAACCTCCTCTTGACTCCTACAATAACTTTCATATAACTTGCTAGGGTCATGTTTGTGTGAGCTTCTTTGTAGCCTGCTGTACGTAAAACTGGCCCCCAGTGGCTCGTTTAATAACACTTCAGCCGGAGTAGCCGTGGCTCTCTTTTGGGGTTTGAACCCAGTTAAAAGAAGGTCACTCTTCTTACCCATAAATCCTCCATTCTTTCCTGATCTGGCTTTATCCTTTTGTGGCTTTTTCCCTTGCTCTAAGCCTTTTGTTGTTTAGGATATACTGTTATTGTGCACAGCAGATTTTAGGAAGTGATATTGGATCTTCTTAATCTCCAAGCTTGTGAGATTATACAATAAATCCTAAAATACAATTGTAAGGGAAAAAGTCATGTGATTTATGTCATACTTGCAATGCCTCTTCATACTAGTCTACATCAACCTCTTATTGACCATAAGAAGAGAAATACTCTATGTGTCCCTTTTGGTTGGACTGACCCTTTAATCTCCTGACATCTGGGTCCTGACAGAGGACAGGAGGCCTTTGGATGTTGCTGTGAGCTCCAGTATATCTAATATATCTCGCCGGCTGCAACCCAGGTCTCTGCACGGCCATTGTTTATTGCTTTATATATACGGCTTTAACCTTGACTTTCACACACACCACTATAGATGTCCATATTCCTCTCATGAGTCATGACGGCAAGAAACTTTAATCTACATGATGAGTATATAAATTTAATTTAAAAAAAAGACAGGATTATAAGGGAACGAGTTACTGCACATTATGATTGATGTATCAAGAGTGACAGGTAGACAGTTAAAGCAGCTTTAAAAGAATGACAGGAAGCAACGATTAATAAGCAGGACTAATTGTAGGCTGTGATGAAGGCAAACTTCAATTTTAATTACACACAATGTGTCCTTTATTTAACAGCGCTGAATGGAGCTGACATCTGTCTGTGAGGACTAATTAAACAGACACTCAGAGTTAGACCTCAAAATCAACCGAAATGATATCATTATTTCAAAAAGCTTTCATATTCCTTCAAAGAAATATGAAATGTGTCTCTGTGGGATGAGATGATTTCAGTTGTTTCAGTTGTGTCCTTAAACAAACAGTTAAAATAATACTTAGATATAATGAAATATCCCAATAAGTCCATTTATACCAGATGCTGCTGTTTTTTAAGCATGCAGTGCAAAAGAAAGTACACCATTATTTCCCAGGGGCTTCGTGTTTCTGAGAAATAAGAGTTATTTCCTTGACATGTCAGCACTGCAGTCTGTGCAGTACCTCCAGTTTTAAAGTGGTCATGCTTTTGTGTTTGCCACCTGGATGAATTACAGCATGATCAATTCCTTTAGGACAGCAGAAGTGTTTATCTGCAGAATGTGAACTTGCTGATTTAGCTGACAAGCAGAGTGGTCCATGCTACAGTAAAATGAAATTGAAAGGCCTTTATTTTGCTATTTTTAAACCAAATTATAACTGGTACTCATGTAAGTGATGTTTAAAAACATTGCCATTTTCTAATATACTCCCAGTGAAACTCTAAGGATGCACATACACTTATCTTTTCCCTCTCTCGTCGCTGTATAGGACCCAGATATAAGAGTCAGCATTATTCTACCTGCATTGGTTTTGCTGTGAGGTGCATCTGCTCCAATATGGCCTCCGACTGAGCTGAGAAACCTGCTGTCTTTGTCCTCAGCTGATTCTCCTACAGCTCCCGGTCCCTTTTTAATATGTTCTGTTTTTCAATCCGTCTTTATAATACGCTTAGTTTGCCACAGGCTCCTCTCTGTTATATTCTTCACACTGATTCCAAACAGCCAGCCTCTTCCTTCCCTCTTCCTATCCTGCTCTTCCATTACCGGCTGGCATTTTGCCAATCAGTGATGCATATCAGCTAGCTTTTACCGTTAATGAAAAACATCCCCTTTTCTCCCTTTCTCTAACACTGAATAACGCTCTTCTGTTTATCATTCATAGCATTCCTCAATTTAGTCTGTCTGACTGCCCAACGCCATCGTTTACTCTTCGTCTCGCTGCTCTGGGAATTTGTTTGGTACATACTTGAACTATGACTAATGAGCGCATCTCAGTTCATATCAACCAGCAAATAGATTTGGGTCAACTCAGAGACGAGGCACCAGTCAAAGCATTTGAGTTTTTTTTTCTAATTTCGAAAAAAAATAAAAGGCATCTCTACGACTGTAACCAGTGGGTAGAACAAACCAGGACTACGCACAGCTTCTTCCCTTCAGCAGTCAGACTGCTGACAATGAACCCCACGCTGTCCCATACTGCCTAGTTGTTGTGGTGTGCTGTGCTGAAGCGCAATTCTGTATTCACTGTATTTATTATTATCTGTGTATTTATTCTTATTTATACATTTCCCATCTATTTACCTTTATTTTTCGTATCATTTATTTCGTACATACTTCTGATAATTGTGTATATAACTGACTGTTTTGCTTCTGGTTAGACCCTCCTTAATTTCGTTACACAGTGCTTGCATTTTTGTAATGACAATAAAGTAATCTAATCTAAGTGTTGATGTTGACAGCAGTAATTGAGGAGCTCAGTCATAGCACAGTACTCTGTCCAGAATCTGCCCTGGACACTCTGCCCGTAACCTGGACTGGTTCACGAGGAGGGAATATACTGAGAGCATCCTCACTAATCAAAGCCCGCTGGAGCTCTGGGTCTACTAATGAAGCTTCTGGGAATGTAACATGCATGGCTGTTATACGGTGAGGCAGCAACATGAGGGGGTATCTTTTAACAGCCAATTTAAATAGCTTTTTTGTTTCTTACATTGAGGAACATCTAAAGCAACCACTCCTTGTGCATCCCCTAAATCCACAAGAGACACTTTATTGTACACAGATTAAATTGCAGATAAGTATTATATGTTTTTTTGCACATTTCCAGAATATTTGATTTTCATATGTATTACCATAACATGTATGATTTATAAAATATCATACGGGAATTAAAAATAAAATGAAAAATAGTATAAACAAAAAATACAAACAATATATCTAGAATTGTGTATACTGTTTATATTGTTTATGTTTGTTTATACTATTTTTCACTTTCATCTTATTTTTAATTGTTAACTCTTTTCCACATTTAAGTATTTTAATGCCTGTAACAAAATAATTTCCCAATTCGGGATTAATAAAGTCTATCTAATCTATCTATCTATCTATCTATCTATCCATCTATCTATCTCTCTATCTATCTATCTATCTATCTATCTATCTATCTATCTATCTATCCATCTATCTATCTATCTATCTATCTATCTATCTATCTATCTATCTATCTATCTATCTATCTATCTATCTATCTATCTATCTATCTATCTATCTATCTATCTCTCAATCTATCTATCAATCTATCTATCTATCTATCTATCTATCTATCTATCTATCTATCTATCTATCTATCTATCTATCCATCTATCCATCTATCCATCTATCCATCCATCTATCCATCTACCTATCTATCTATCTGGCAAATGTTTACCATGGTACATAAACAAATATTGTAATCCAAATTAGTAACCCAACCTTTTTTACTTCAAGATGGTGTATATTCTATGTTTATGCGCATGATTTGGTTTTAGAAATACTCTGGACTGCTCAACTGCTCAATGGCTTACAACACAAATGAGTCTCAAATCACAATCAATGTCTTGTTGTGTACAGTACAGTGCTCTGCTATGCTGCTGCTATTTTTAACCCTATGAGCTGTTATCGCGATGCTCCAATTATTATGCATTCTGAAATATTTTGGCTATCACTTTGCACAAACATGCAAACCCTATTGATCATTTTAATCATCAGTTGATTCAGGCACATCATTATTCCCAACAATCAAACCCCTCCTGTGGCTCAGGAGATGGAGCACACTCTCCACTGATTGCATACTTGGTAGTTCAATACCTGGCTCTCCCTGACCACTTCTGCTTGCTGCTGGGCTACATTTGCAGTGTGTACCATTCATCTTACATATATCATTTATCAAGAAAAAGCCAACTGTGTTAATGAGCACTGAATATGTGCATTCTTAAAAAAAAAGGTGTTTTTTTTACTGCACCTTCTAGTTTTCTCTTTGCTTGTTTGGCAATTCTACAAATGGATAACCAAAAAAGAGCCAATAAAGTTGAGTAGAGGCGTGCCATGCAGCAGAAATGCGGCACAGGGTTTCTCAGTTCTGCAGTGGGAGCACTTATTCTTTGATAGCAACCTAATGAGTCAATGTCACACCACTCTCTATTTACAGCAATATTGGTACAATGCAGCAAATGAAAGAGCGTGGTTATAAATGTGTGTTTAGTGTGCCTGCTCTTTGTTTATGCTCAGGGAGAAAGGTAGATCCGGTCACGGAAGAAATTCACACCAAAGCTTGCAAAGCTGCTCTGAATAAATGAGGCTCCCCGCTGCGCAGCTCTCTTCTAATCCTCAGCGCCTCATGGACTTAAGACAATGCAGGCCAAAAGAGACTGTTGATATCTACGTTTTCACGATGCCATTCCTTCCTCTTAAGTGTACTGATATCTGTGGATGTGGAGGGGTTGTGCTACACGGCTCAATCACCAATCTCATTGCTTCTTACAAGCAGCTTTACAATAAATGTGTTCATCCCCTGCTGTCACACGACTGAGGTGGAGAAGTGCAGGCAATCTGTTGAGTCCCTATTGATCGGGCGGAGATGAGCAGGATATACGCAGTGTGCGAGAGTGTGTGCCTGCAATTGTGTAAACTATCTGCTGGTCATTAAATAGATTATAGCTGCACGATGAGCGATGAGCAGTGTGCCTCTGTGTGAGTGCATTGCATACTACCTTGTTTGTGTGTGCAGAAGCATTGTGTGGGTAAACATGTGTGTATGACTGTGTGTTTGTGTGCTGCTTGAGGTTAACGAAAGGAAGATTGAGAGCAGCAGCAGAGAGACCAAGAGGTTACAAACCATTTATCAGACAAGTAGACCTAACTTCAGACATCACACCGCCCTGTGATACTGCCCAAAAAACATGTGAAAATGAGTGAGAGACCATTCAGATAAAGAGAATCAGAACATAAGCTCTGAAGATATACACTGATATCTAAATGATAGAGGATATCAACAATTATTTTCTGTATTCCAGGTCTGAGTGTGAGCGAGGAGCCCCCCTTCCACAGAGTGACCACCAGCCCTCCGTCCACAGACCACCAGAGGGGGGTCCCGTGTCGCAGCCAGAGCCTGCAGCCGCCCTCCACCCCCGCCCTGCCCCGACGCTTCCTGCCCGCCCCGCCAAGAAGCTCCCCTGGAGGTCAGTCAGAATCAGAATCAGAGGTCCTTTATTCATCCCACAGCGTTACAGCAAATGGAAAGTGCAATATGACAGAGAGAGGCAAACACACGTTCATAAAGAAATTAAGATGAAGACACATTCATGGAAATAAGTAGCAGCATTCTAAAGAGTAAGTGAACATATAAAGTGATGAGGTAGCAACAGGTGACAACATTTATATATTAATTAATTTAATTTAATTGTTTATTTGGCAGGGACAATGCACAGTAATGAACACTTAAAACATTCAAATGTGTCAAGCGTAGCAGTGCCAGATTTAGCTTTGAGCTCATTTCCATCCGCAGCCCCTCACATAAAACATTTAAGAAAATTACATTTTACAAACATAGCAAAAACAAAATACATGATATGCAAAAAGTGCAAAAGAGCATGAGCAGCATACACAAGTATTTACCACATGGCAGTACAATATAGCAGCTATGACATGTAAAGTGCAAGAAAAGATAAGAGGAGATACCCCTGTGTTAAAGTGCATTTAGCGGTGAGTGCACGTCTGTTTGTTTCTCAACCATTATTTTAGTTGACCTTTAAAGCTATTGAGAGTGGGACAATCCCGTATCTCAGTTGGGAGGCTATTCCACAATGAGCTGCCTTTAATGGAGAGGACATTTTGTCCAAAGGTGGTCCGTCTATGGTTTGTCTGGTTTCTGACGTAGTGCAGCGTCCAGTGTGTTTTTGTGGATGAATTCCCCTAAGGGAGGGGCAGTCCATGTAAACATTTATTAAAAAACACATACTTTTAAAAGATTTTAAATTGTCAAAACTCAAGGATGGTACAGTGGTGGTATGAATTTGGCTTTCTGTCATGTATGGTGTTTAAAAATGTAAAAGTGTATATTGCAAGTCATCTGTTCAACATTAGGGTAATAGTCTGAGTGAAGTGGAGTTTTGGCAGTACAACCCAACGATTAATTGTAAAACATTATGACGTATATATACTGTGGGGTATACATTTCACTATTTATCACTATATATTTGTGTGGTAATAGACCTTTGAAGCAGAATAAAGCTAGATTCTTGGTTCAAATAATGCCATAGTTTGTTTGTTAGACATTTTCTACACTTTTAGATTTTGTCAGCATAGTTTTTTTTTACATAAATGAATACCAAGTTCATGCAGGAACAATGAAATGTAATCATACAGGGGACTTGCAGGGAACTCACCCCTTTATGCAAATACTATCTGAGAGAGAGAGAGCATTTCCCACCAGCAACAGATTGTGTCCTTTTGTCACATGCTGTTTTCACATATGTGGTAAACTATTTAATATCCAGCAAACCATACATGATGTATTATGCATGTACTGGTATTCAGACGCAAAGGAATATTCATTTATAATAAATCATAGTCTCAAAAAAGTAAATATTAAACATAATGTTTTATTGTTGGTACTTGGAAAACAAATAAAAACATGCTTAGTTATTGTTAAAAATACAAATGTTAAATATCTGAATAGTGAGAAATCCATGGCAGAAGAGGCATTCAGTGTTCTTCCTGCAAATACAAACCTTTATTTTCCCGCCCTTTTCTGCCTCAATATACAGTGTAGTACCTAACTGAGCACAAGCCCCTGCTTTTGGGGGGTTGTTGAAAGTCATTTTGGGAAATGTTTCAAGGCACTAACTTAACATGTTAACACTTGACTTCACTTACAAGATCACTTTTAGAATCTGTTGAACTGCATTAGATACATGAAATTGTGGAATTGACTTTCATTTTGTATTTAGGCCATTTATTCATGAAATCTATAAAGAAGTACCATTAAACACGAGCACTACACATTAACCAGATTATACCCACAGTCAATAATGTTGCTGTTAATTCATTTGTATGATCTTGTGGCGTCACAACTGTCCTGGTAGACGATGGCGACACATTCTGCTCGAGGAGGCGCACAGGCAGTGATGCTTTTCACACATATGGATTCTTCACACATGGAAATGAACACCAGAGGCCCTGTAGTATCACACTTCTCTCACTCACAGTTATCTCATGTCTTTAAACTTGTATAGCAGCTTATTGAATAAAAAACACAGAACTCTGCTTTATGCTGCGGTGTGAGCTGAATACATCGGGAAAAAAAACAGAACAAAATGGATTCTAGACAGCAGAACAGTGTGAAGATCATTCTTGTGATGTTCTCGACGTGTTTCCCACGCTGGGTATGCAGACAGTGTAGAGAACATCTCTCTCACATTGTGTATCCGTAGGCCCGAGCTGACATTAAATGTGCTGTAAATTATTGATGGGGAAATACATGAGGAGTCCCTGTCAACCTGCAAGTGGTGCACAGACACTACTTTGATATTTTCTTTATATTCCATTGTTGTTTGTCTTTCTCAATACAGCACAATCTCACACAGTTTGTTAGACAAGTGCACACACGTCTATCAGTTGACAGAAACGTGTGTCCTGTTGAGCCCCTGACACACAAAAAATAATCTGTTACTGTTTATTCTTTGTTTGCAAAGGGCATAATAAATTAAGAACAAACGGCACATGTTTAGCCAAATATTGGCAACAGGATTGGGGGAAGGGGGGTTAGAGTGCCATGTTTGTTCTATAAGTCTTGTTTTATTAATCAGCCCTTAAAGGTGGGGCAGGTAATTTTGGAGAAACCAGCTCGAGTGCGCTAGAATTTGAAAATACACAACCGGAAAAAATCTGCCACTTCCTTACAGAGCCTCTCCTCCAACACACACGAACGCGCACATGACCAATGAGGGCACGAGATAAGTTTGTGCAGAGATGGAAGGCTGACAGGCAGGTAGGCCATCCAGTTATTTTAGCCGGGCCGGCTCAGATGATTGGTCATGCTTTTTACAGTACTACAGCTTCCACAGATGACTTTTTTTAATGGATTTTTTGTCAAAGCACTTAAGATATTCATTGCTATCGGGATGTTAAGAGCATTCCATGGAATATAACAAAAAGTGTATCTCGAGCCGGTTTCTCAAACTTACCTACCCCACCTTTAACAAACTACCGTATGTTGTTTACATCAGTACTGCTGAGATAATTGTTACAAATAGATAGGAAAATATTGTTCATTCACATTTGGTTACTGTAACAGACTAACGTTTTAGAGTGGCTGGAAGTCATGTTAATTTATGTTTTGTTTACCCCAGCTTCAAATCTTTGTACTCAGTCCCAAGTACAAATTGCCCAAAAGAATTCTGGAGAAGTGTTTGTTTTAAGTACGCTACCAATTCAAGAAAACGTTTGAGACAGTTGACACTTGCTGGGTTTTAGTAACAGTATGGTGGCATAGCAGTACTTTTGGGGTTTAGGTGGCAGAAATGAGTCACACTCAGAGCCACGTTAGCAAGACCACAGTAACACATGCACAGTAAAGAGTGAAGACACACACAGAAACACAGTCTATGCAGGCCTAAAGTATATCTCAAGGGTTATTTGGGGATTTGTTCAGGATCAGAGGCTTCTCTCCCATTATAGGTCTAATTAGTTCCTTTTCAAGGCCTCTCTCCTTCTCTCATCTCTGCTTCACAACAGATTCCCTGCTAACCTTCTAAAACCTCCTTTCTTTATTCACTATCATCTGCTTCTCTCTCCTGGGTAACACATTCCTTCAATTGCAGGTATTTTCACTACTCCCACACACCCCACCTTCTCTGTCTTTCCTGCAAAGTGTATAATGTCATAGAGAGCAGGGATGTGATGGGCACACATCTTCCCCAGTATGCTCAACTTCTCTTTGACCCAGAGACCCGGGGGACATAGTTATACCACGCAGCAGGGGGGGAAGATAGCTGAATATGAAAGCAGGAGAGTAACAGAAAGATTGGGAAAAGTTAGGAGAGGGGAAAAAGCAGCAAAAGAAATTGAAAAGAGAGCAAGGAGATGGCGGGGTATGATGGCTGGTTTGCTGCATTTTGTGTCGGTGGAAGTTTGATTGACAACATGTTAAATGTAAGGTAGCGTTTTAAGATGTCACTGCTGTATTTACTTTGCCGTCTGTTCTGGCTTTGATTGACAGTTGTCAGGAAGGAGTTTCAGCGGAGTTCAGAGGTCACTCGTTCTCTCCCCTCCTCCCCAAAGAGGCTGGCGGTGGTTCCTCCCAAACCTCAGTCCCCGGGTGAGTCTTTAAGGAATGCATATCAAACAAAATGCACACACATGCGTTTTATCCTGTTCTTCCAGTCCACCTGTCCATCTTCCCAAGCCTTTCCTGAAGCCACACCCAGAAGCAGCTTGCATCCATTTCAAATATCTTTACTTTGGTCCATGAAGTCTGCACCTTTATTCCTCTTGGCTCGGCAGTGGTAAAATCACTTTCTTACACGATTGTAGAGGGCCTCCCCATCTTTCCTTGAAGAGTTGAAACACATCTCCTCAGGCGTCACCTCTCTCTTTTCTCTCTAGCTGTTACTTTTCAGTCTTCTTTGCTGTATCTTTTGCTGGACCTTTTTTCCTCCCACACAAACATAAAAACATTGTATTCCTTATGACTCTCAGCACTGTGTTTTTTACTGTTGTTTAGGAAGATTTGATAGGGATTGAAAGTTAGACACTCTTTCTTGAAGCTAATCTGGACAGTGTGAGGGACATGTGTTGACAGGAATAACCCTGTAACCACACCCTGCAGGAACAGACACATCTACACACACACACACACACACACACACACACACACACACACACACACACACACACACACACACACACAGACTGCTCTCTCCTCCACACAGGGACTGCCATCGCCTCTTCCCATTATTTCTCGCATCATTAATACTCCTTCATCAAACCGTCTGTTATCTGCATGCTGCCCTCGCACTCAGTCACATACACTCATTTAGTATTCACTCAACTCTCCCTAACCTTTCAGGTAGAACATACAGATCTGTGTGTGTGTGTGTGTGTGTGTGTGTGTGTGTGTGTGTGTGTGTGTGTGTGTGTGTGTGTGTGTGTGTGTGACATCTTTTGCATAAGACTTTTAGAAGTCGTTCTCAAAGACGGGGAATCCTAATGTGGCTTTAAGGCAAAGACACTGATGAAGATGAAATATTGGAACAGTTGCTTATAGTAGGAGTTGAGCACATTAAAAAACAGCAAGCCTGGTTTTATGACAATGCATCTTTTTTATGTCTTTTCGTGGTTATGATTTTTTTTTGCAAAATGCTCACATTTTATGTTTTACCTTCACGCATGTACTTGCAAGTATGTGTACTTTAAGCTCTTCTCTTTTCCATAAATATGGCTTTAAACCACCAACATACCTTCAGGTACCTCCCCCATTTATTACTCAATTCTTTGTCTCTCCACTCACCCGTTGCCCATAGCGCTCCTCCCATATTATCCCCCCACCCGTTGCCCATAGCGCTCCTCCCATAGTATCCCCCCACCCGTTGCCCATAGCGCTCCTCCCATAGTATCCCCCAACCTCTCCCTCTAAGCGATCTTTCACTCATTACCTGGGACCCTGCACCCCAAGCGCAGCCTCACGTTGTCATGGAGACCGCGCCTCATGCTTCAATAGGCCTGAACGATACGGTTCAGGCAGGTGATGCTGAGCTGCAGAGGTTCTGATATTGTGTGTGCAGACACTCTCACACACACAGGCTCGTTTTCAGTCTGTGTGAACAAACAGACGGTACATTTTGAAATCATTTCCTCTACCCGGGTGAAGCTCTGTGTCTCCGCAGGCTATAATATGTGCTCACACTACATGACAAGGTGACTCACACAGAGGTGAATAGGCCCGCCTATATGTCAACTGCAGCTTAATGGTGGGGCCCCCTCCGAAGGAAAATGGCTTTCACGTGTTTGTGTTTGACTAGCCTTTAAATGACCTCCATCATTAAGGGCCTTTACTTATATGTGCTAATGTTTTTCTACAATTACAATACAAATAGTGCAACATTGCATGTATATAATGAACAGTGTCTATACATTATTACACGCCGCAGCTCAATCATTGCTTGATAATGATCACATTCATGACAAGAGTAGGTGGTCCATCATGAGGAACAGCAGACTGAGAATTACCCCAAAGGCTTGCTCTGTAGAAAAGATTCAATTAACCTGCTATCATTTATCATGTGAGAACAGTCATTAGCAATAGGTCAGGTCAAATGTCCTCTGATTTAATGCCCATCAATTGAATTATTAGATGCTGGTTAGATTTTAGAATTAGAACATGACTAATTCATGACATATGGGAGATATATTATCTGATTTGAATAGAAAAACAATCCCAACATGCTCTTGCAGACAGATTTCTTACTTCATTCAATTTTCTATGTTTGTTTTTTCCCTCCCCACAGTCCAGTCTGGGCAGCGGCCCGCAGCAGCCGTGCGGGGGTCAGCTCCCCCGGGGTCCCCTCTCCGCGTGGCCCCCCTCAGGCCGCAGCAGGAACAGCAGGAGAGCCTGCAGAGAGAGAAAGAGGAGGCTCAACAGAAAGAGAGAGAAAGACAAGCAGAGGAGAGAGAAAAAGAAAAGGAAAGGGAGGAGGTCAGTAACTGAGAACATGTGAAACTCCACTTGGCGTTTGCAGCGTTGAATTCTACTTTATTATTTTCGTTCAGGTTCAGAGGCTGCAGGGACGCTGTGCGCAGCAGGAGAGGCAGCTGGGAGCTCTGAGAGAAGAACTGAAGAAGACTTCCTTGGGTCTAGAAGCCTTCATCATCACCACTCAGCATTACTGCCTCAAGGTAGCCATCTTCAATGATACAATACAGACACAAAATAATATTGTCTTACACCATAATAACCGTGGCACCTGCAATGTTTTGAAATCACATATTTTATTTTATTATTTATTGGCCTAAAATGGTAAATTACTCCTCAGTGGGAAGTAGATATCATAATCACCATAATAATGTTTCTATTTCGCTTCAAATCGAACCTCTTAATTACCTGGTCTGAATGTGACTCTGTTAACTATGTAGATGAACATTAGTGCCTAAACCTTTCGTCTTCCTCAGAGCGGATCGCAGGAAACACATACTCAAACATACATGAACACATGCAGTATTTAACATGAGGTCAGTTGAGATTCACAGCAGGGTCCACGAGCGGCACCATGAAGGAGAGTGACTGTGGGAAGGGTCCTCCAGAGTTCAGTATGTCACTGAGCTGGTTTCATCCAGCTTTATGTGTCTAATGGAAGGATTACGCCTCTAAGGTGTGATAACTGTAACACTGCTTCCAGACATCCCAACGACTGTCTGCCTTTTTTATGGTCATTGTCTGGTTGATGCAACCACCAGCCCACAATGCAGATTCATATGAGGCAGGATTGGTTGAAGTGCAGGTCTGTGTAGGTTTGAGCTCCCTCTGCTGGTATTCCTCAGACTCAACAGCTACTGTATGGCCTTAGACGACAGAAGGCAGTATATGCACGAGTTTATTTATTTTAATCACTGACTTTCTGTTCTCTCTCCTCACTGCAGGAACACCTGATCTGCTCTGCTCAGGTGTTCCTGATCTCCACTGATTACTAGTACAAAAGGAAGGAGCTGTCTTTCTGTTGCCTGAAACTGCAGCAGTTATTTACCCTTAATTTAGGATTTCGCTGTTTATTTAGTCATGTCTTTTTGTATGGAGGATCTGGGATATGCTATGGCCACTGCATAAAAACAACATTTGTGCCTTAGGTTGTGACCTGCAAAAATGTATTTAAAATGCAAAACCTGATGAGAGTTTACAACAATAAGATTGTTCTGACATTATTTAATTCAACTCAGATGACACAAGTCTGTCCGGCCAAAAAGAACAAAAGGATGGCGGAAGCCTGGGCTGTAGGACACAGAACGCCCCCCCCCCAAACTAAAAGGAAATTGCATAACAAAACAAAAAGACATGACACAATAAAAAGCCAAAACTAAGGCTAAATGACTACAGTGTCAGGCAACAGAGAGACAGCTCCTTTCCTCCAGCCTTTCTTTTTTTAAACTGGTGAAAATTGGAGACCAGGAACACCTGTGCAGTGAGGAGAGAGAGAGAGAGAGAGAGAACAAAAAGGGGGGAACAACAGCATCCACTCTCCAGAATTAATTGCATAGATGGTACACTTTGTGAACATGTTGTCTATCCTTTTTTTCAGAATAAAACCACAAAAGAAAATCAAAGAAAATTGTCCTTGGAAATGAAAATGATCAGAGAGGAAATGGGTGAGTGAAAAGAAAACCAACATTTAACTAAATAAATGAGAACCACACAGGTGTTTCCAATATCACTAACACCAGGTGATTTGTTTTGACAGAGTTTGAAAGACTACCAATTTAATTCTGCTTTGTTTATTCTAAAGAGATTTATAAATTATATGGCTACCATCAATAAAATATAAATTAGGTTAACATCATGTTGATTCTTGTATTTTAATCTTGTTAAATCCCACATTTTAAATGAAAGTGACATTACCTTGTTTAGTAGTAGTAGTTTGTCGTCAGTTGTGTACCGTTGAAGTGCTTCATTCTGCCCTCTCTCATAAGAAAACATCATTAGAGATTCTCTGCTTCCTACACAGCGTCCAACTCAGCGCGCTGGGAGAGACTCCACCGGGAGAAGACGGCACTGGAGGAGGCGTTTGAGCGAGAGCTGACTGAGCTGCAGCTGCAGCAGGAGGCCGAGCTCGCCGCCGTGGAGGAGGGGCTCAGGAAGGGTCACTCAGCCGAGGCCGAACACCTGAAGGAGGAGCATCGCTCGGAGATGGAGGAGCTGAGGACTCAGCAACAAGAACAGGTGACAGAAAGAAAGGCATCACGGGGGAGACTTTTCTTTTACCCTTGACGTGAAATCTGATCAGTGAGTGTACGTGTGTGTTTTAGGTGGAGGAAATAACTGTCAACCACCAGGCAGCCGTTCAAGAGCTCAGAGACATGCATAACATCACCATGGCAACGTTGCACGAGGAGCACGCCCGCACCATGAGAGGTGAGATTTTAGAGCCCGTTTAAACAAAAATAATAATAATAATATTGAGAGCAAAATAAAGTGTAGTTAAGAATGAAGAGAGAATCACAAGATGGGGGAAGGAGGAAACAAATTAACTGCGTTTCTTTTCTGTAAAGGAGTGAGCATTGCTTGAAACGTTGAATCTCTTTTATTATTCTGAATCTGTGCAGACTTAAGAAAAGCTCATGAGCAACAGAAGATGCTTCTAGAGGAGGATTTTGAGAAACTCCGGCTTGCTCTACAGGTTTGTTTGTCTGGGTTTTTCTTTTTTTGGTTGCTGTATTCTAGGCCGTGTTTGTTATTGTGTTTGGATGCTTTTTCAGGATCAGGTGGATACCCTCACATTTCAAAACGAAACTCTGAAGAACAAAGCCAAACGCTTTGAGGAAGCTTTGAGGAGGAGCACAGACGAACAGATAGTTGTGAGTTCACCACAGGCTTTGGGAAATTCAAAGGCACTGCAATACTTCTAAACACCATTTCATCTTTATCTTATTCCTGTGATTTGTTTGTCTGTTACAGGATGCTTTGGCTCCATACCAACACATTCAGCAAGATCTAAAGAGCTTAAAGGAGGTTGTGGAAATGAAGAACCAGCAGATCCACCAGCAAGAGAAAAAGATCTCGGACCTGGAGAAAGTGGTAGGCTCAGAAAAACTCAACACACTCATGCGCATGACGGTATAGTGAATGAAGATTACACTGTGGTTGTATTCTACTTTTGAGCAGGCCCAAAAGAACGTGTTCCTTGAGGAGAAGGTGCAGGTTCTACAGCAGCAGAATGAAGATCTCAAGGCTCGTATTGACAATAACCGAAGCGTCTCCCGGTGAGACACATTCTGACTCTTCATCCCATACATTTAGTCTGTCTCTGTTTAAAGGTCACCTACTATGCAAAATCCACTTGTTCACGTCTCTTCTACATCAACATGTGTCCCCTCTGTGTAAAGAGACTCTGAAAGTTTCAGGAAAAAAGATTCTCTCTTTTTGTCCTGATCCATTTCTATAAAAACCTGTCTGAAAATGAGCTGATCAGATTTTGGCCACTTTATGATGTCATAAGTGATTAGCCAATCACCAACCAAGGTAACCCCCCCCCCACACACACACACCTTATCACCTGAATCTCCTCCTAGAGTACCATTGTGTTCTTTTTAACCAAATAACTCTCAGAGGGGCGTGGGGAGTGGCTCCTTATTTTAATCCAAAGTAAAAGACACAGAATCAGCACTTTTGAAACAAGGCTGAAACAGAGGCGTTTATGGGATGCTACAATGCATGATCTGTTTGGTATTTGGAGCCAAACACTTCAGAGACATGTTTGTATATATCTGAGACCTATAATATNCGATATAAACCATTTTTACCAAAACAAAACAAAAGTCTCATAAGAAGCATCTAAATGACCCCTTAGCGAAAAATGCTAACGGACATTGGCACAGAATTCAAGATTGAATTCTGTGCCAATGTCCGTTAGCATTTTTCGCTAAGGGGTCATTTAGATGCTTCTTATGAGACTTTTGTTTTGTTTTGGTAAAAATGGTTTATATCGTCAGTTAGCTGAGATTATTTCCATTAATCTGGTATAATACATTAATAGGTTCTTAAATATTAAGATCCCCTGAGACACGGTGTCCTGAAAAGAAAAAACCCAGGGTCCCCGCCGGCGGGGACCTTGGGGCTTAACAGGCATCATATAATATTCTTTTCAAGCATGGTGTCTAAAACAATTTTCATAATCTGCAAGATCTAACAGTGGAAAAATAGATAATATTTTCCTTCATAATATGAAAAATAAATCTATAATGCTTTGAGTTCTGATGTTGCATATCACAGCATGAATCCTGTACTTATTCATCAGTACTTGGGGTTGCTTGGAGGGTAATTACCTTTTTTCTAGTATTGTGATTTTTTATTAATTGCAATACCTATTGTATTGATATGTCTATGTGCAATGCTTCTGAAAAATGTGAACAGCGATCAGATTGGTTGATGTGATTGAGTATTTTCCCTGCCCTTTTTCAAACAGTTTCCGATGACAGCTTCTGTGTAACGAGCCATCTGGCACATCAGGTTAGTAATAGCCCATTAGAGCATAGAGAGAATCTGCTGCTGAAAATAGTCCCCAACAAATACACTACTTACTTCTGTTTGAGAAACATTTCCTAAAACTACGGTGACCAGCTAGAGGACATTCTTTTGCCTTTAAAATTGCACGTACATATTTGTGACCTGTTATAATAATTGAGTCATCATTAGGGAAATAAAACTGAATTTTGTCCGAATTCCATGAGAGATGGGTAAATACACCTTGGTAGAACATGTTAGATAAAAGTGTTTAATGGGAGATGGAGTTGATGCATGAAACTTGCACTTACCTGTCTGCGCAGGTCCCTGGTCTTTTTGGTCATCTTGTCAATGGCAGAGTTCAATGGGTCCCCTTTCTCTTTCCTGCCAGTCTGCGAAAAGAAACACAAATACAGTGTTAACACAGTTTTAGAATGCCATCACACACTTATCTGTTTGACTATTACTTAGTTTGAAAAAAACAAGTATAAACTGTGTTTATTGAGTGTAAAAACATTTTATAGGCATGCTATATTTACAATAATGCCACATTGTCATTAGACACGTTTACCAAGCACAAAAGCCCTACAACCAATACATTGAAGACATTTTTTGTAGACTTTCGTAAATTATTTGTTAGACTTCAAAGGAGCAATGACAAATTGTGTTTAGAGCAAAACATATTGGACATCAAAATATCCTGCAGGCAAAAAAAGATCTTGTGAGATAACTAGTACCTTGGTTGAAATTACAAGTGCTGAACATTAAAACTTGACTAAAAAAGGTTGATGTGTTACCTCCGCCTATAAATCAAGTTTCAATTTAGTTGTCACCAAATGACCTCCTGTGTGCAGCAGTTCCTGTCACTGCAAGCTCATACTGGTGAATTTAGGAGGGTGTAGAACTACCTTGTGATTCACCTGACACATGCAGAGGCACCAATCCCTTTTTCTGACCTGACAGGGGTTCCATTGGGAGAGAAGTACAGAGCTTTTCTCTGCTCCAGATTCCCTCCCACCAGTTAACACACCTGACAACCAGTCCAAGTGTCACTAAGGCAGACACAAGGAAGTATTTCATACAGAAATAAAACCAAGTTCATTGAAACACCAGGCCTAGCAGGAGGATCCTCTGTCTGCCCCTATGCCACCTGGGCACCCCATTTACAACTTACCAGCTCTACTCTTTTGTTCAGAAACCATAGAGAAGAGTGGAGTTATTTATACTACTCCAGTTATTAGACTCCCCCTTTAACTATCTAACTTCGGATGGCAGCTTGGCCCGAAGGTTAGAAAGCGGTCAGTGTCTAGGAGTGAACAGTTTCTGCTTCAGGACACATATAAACGATCGGGTACTCTGATCCCTTTAGAGAAAGTCATGCGGGTGTCCCTGGCAGTGAAAAGTGTTACAATCATAATGGTGCTGTACTGAATGTGCTACATATCAATACAGTTGGAGTTTTAGGATCAATTAAAAGTGTTGTCACTTATTTCATTAAACAGATATTTGCATATAACTGTCTTTAATGGATGACTGCACCATTCAGTGTGTTGGCTGTTCATAATCTAAAGCATATTGATAACTAGGATATACAAAGTTTTAGAATTTGTTTTTGGGGATCAAACCCTTTGATCTAATTAAATAAAAAAAATTCAAGGAGTAAAAGTAATTGGCAACAACAAAAACAACAACAAGGCTATTAGAACTGGAAAGAAGTGTGGGGTGTGGGATTTAGGACTACAGCTACAGGCTGTACTCCATCTTGGAAGTGAAGAATCTGCGACATTTACTGCTATGCTGCCAACCGTCCCACAGGTCCTTTCAATCAGCTGCTGCATAAAGTCAAATATCACCTCAGTTCAAACTAAAGGTCTAGAAACAATCATTCATGTTAATTACTCTGTCCTTTAATTTTGCCAACTCACCAATGGAAATATGTGGCTCACCCCTCTTTTGAAACTCGAGCGATGCTGTACAAAAGTTATGCTGCATTTTTTTTCAGGTTTGTGCGATTCATGTTCAAATGCAGCGTTTCATTTCAACAAGTTATCATGCAAAGGCATGCAATCAAATCTGCTCATTTAAAATCTGAAAGGCAGTTGTGGACTCTTCCATTTGAATATGTTTTTCAGCAAAGGAAAAAGGTTTGCAGGATGATCACAGGATAAGACACATTGCTCTACTGTGAAAGCCAGAGCACACAATTAGTTATGTCGTTACCAGGCAACCATCCAACAGTTTTGCCCAGTATAGCCTGAAGGCGAAGGTTTTCTTTTGCAGAAAAACACATACCTGGTGACATGTATTCCCATTGATCCCTGACTGTAAACAATGATTTATCTTAGACAAAGTAAACACATAACAACAGGACTTTAAGTAAAGGGGCCATTTGGTCGTTATCCTGATTAATAACACCCAACATGTGGTTGCTTATTTCTGTGTTGCTGCACTATTGTTCTCCCCTTTATATATGTGGAATAGGCGGGCACCTCATATATATGTGTCGCGAATAACTAAATGAGACCCCATCAAACGCCCACCTCATACTTAACCCACCCTGAGGTTAACAATGATTTGTCACTTTCAACGCCTTGGTCATTATGACAGTTTCCACATTATTTCCAAACAAAGAGAAAAGCAGAGGGAGAGCTGCTGCTGTAGACTCAGAAACACAACACGGTGACATTGACTTCATGAGCTTTTTTGACGTTTTGTTTTGCACGGGAAGATGTGTTGTCCGTTTCAATGCAACTGTCAGTATCAGTCAACGATATTGGAAGATAGAAACTATTCCAAACCCACTTTCTGAGAGAGATGCCATTTTGAGGACAAACCACAGCAATCTATTTGCAATTTCTTACTTTTGGATGTGTCACACTCTGGCTCAACATGCGTGGGTATTTGCTAAAGGGAATTCACATGTGTGTACGGTCACTGCTATGACAGGGCTGCTCAATGAAAAGAGCCTGTAGCCATAAAAGCAGATATGATTCCTTTTACTGGCTAATTTATTGCTGGTTTGCCCTTGGCCGAGAGTGCGAGTTGTCTTTCATATGGGTGTTAAGTATTAGAAATTAGTCATTCGTCTCCCAGCTCATATACAGTTATTCACACTCTCTTTTAATAGCAATCACAAAATGCAGTTATTTTTTTATGGAGTAATGCACCAAACTGAACGGAAGACGAATGTTTCTCATAATTTGCACGTGATGTGTCAATGTCGTTTCTTTCTTTCTTTATTCTTTATTTCGAACAGATTAAAAAATAACAAATAAAAAATAACAAATGTGAAAAACAGAATACCGCATTGTTAAAATACAGTATCCATCCACATTCATGGTAATATCTGTATATTCATAAAAAAAAAAAAAAACAGTCTTCATATTAATAATAATAACAAATCATATGTGTCCGAAAGGGAGTAGGAGGAAGCAAATGGTTATTAATACCCACCCCTTACTTTATCAATGATTGTCCTTTAAAATCACTATGCAAGTTATTCCTACTTACATTTATATTTATACATACATATACAATACTTTCTCATCTTCAATCACCTCTCTTCATTCTCATAGTTTTTCAAAAAAGTGTTTCTGTACATCCTTTTAAACTGAATGATGCTTGTGCTTTGTTTTAACTCCT
>NW_011333040.1:24493166-24501653 GCF_000735185.1 Notothenia coriiceps | reverse complement strand
CAAAAAACAAAAAAAGTCTTCATATTAATAATAATAATAAATCATATGTGTCCGAAAGGGAGTAGGAGGAAGCAAATGCTTATTAATACCCACCCCTTACTTTATCAATGATTGTCCTTTAAAATCACTATGCAAGTTATTCCTACTTACATTTATATTTATACATACATATACAATACTTTCTCATCTTCAATCACCTCTCTTCATTCTCATAGTTTTTCAAAAAAGTGTTTCTGTACATCCTTTTAAACTGAATTATGCTTGTGTTCCGTTTTAACTCCTGCTCCAAACCATTCTATAAAATCACCCCACAGTTTGTTATACTCATACTTCTCAGAGTTGTTCTGACCTTGAGTTGTTTAAAATGTAGATTTCCTCTCAAATTATACCCACCCTCTCTGTCTACGAACAATGTTTTTAATTTCCTAGGAAGTAGATTATGTCTTGCTCTGTACATGATTTGTGCCGTTTTAAATTTAACCAGATCAATGAACTTCAATATGTGTGACTTCAATAATAATACATTAGTGTGTTCAAGATATCCAACATTAGTGATAACTCTTATAGCCCTTTTTTGTAATGTGCATAATGGCTGTAGGTTGGTTTTATACGTGTTTCCCCAAATCTCCACACAGTAAATCAGATATGGCAATATTAGTGTGTTATATAGAGTATACAATGAGTTATAGTCCAGTTTGACATGCGTTGAGAGAAACCCACCTGACCCTAACCCGCCTACTGAACTGTGGACATTTGCTTGTGTGTACAGGACGTTTTATGAAACATACATGAAATCAATTTAAATCATTTTTGATTGACAAAAGGGGGAGGAGAGGAAATCAGGAGAGCATTCAGTTTTCCTATCAAAGCATGCCATACAAGCACTCTCTCTTTTCGATGTGCATGCACTGAGAAGCTCTTCTTTTCCAGAGCAGAGGACATGACAACATCAGTCATTGTGCTGCCTTAAGAGCCTAATGTGTCATTAAGGCACCAGAGGGACGCAAAGGATTAAAGATGCTCACCGCCAAAAATAAAAAGGGGCTTAGCTTCAACCTTTCAGAGGACACTTCAAACTTATCCAAGATGTTATGTATAACCGACATGTTTAATTAAACTGAAAGAAAGAGATAATGGTCAGGCTAGGTACAACTTTGGGCTACTTATTTTTTATTTCATTTTCTTGAATCAGAAATCCCAGTAGTTTTATTTCTTAAAACTCTTAACTCTTTAATCTGAGTTAAGGAGTTGAAACATCACATGACTGCAGTTTAAAAGGAAAGCACTGTCTGTTTTTTAGAGCTCATACTGACAACCAAGCAATGGCTCTTGAATTTATTTTCTTCTATCTACTACAACTCATTGTGTAATTTTGCAGCTTTAGGATGGATGCAGCATGCTTTTGAAAGTAAGTCAAGAAGGCTTCAAGTACAAAAAATACTCTCTCCCTATACTGCAAATACTCTACTCCTTCAGCACACAATGTCAAATGTATTACTCATGTTGGGTTTCCTGCAGAACATTAAACGCCCATTAAAAACACTATGCATGAATTCCCCTATCACAAACATTAAGAGAGTCCACAATGATGAATCATAGGTTAGTCAATGTGTCAGGCTCATTTTCAGCCGGGCTTGGTCAAAACGGTGGTCTTTGATATGGGCGCAACAAAGCGAGAGAGACAAAACTGAATCACATAATAGTTTTTTTCACCGTGTTTATCTGAAAAACAATTTAACTTCCCTCCTCTCCCATCCAGGTGTGCCCTGTATGTGCAAGCAATTCCGCCCTGAAATGCACCGCCATTAAAAGCTTGACAGCACAGTAGGCAGTTGATTCAATTGTCTTCCATACAGACACATTGATTGTTTAGTTTTTGACTGCAAGATAATGGAATGTGCATGTTTGGTTTTGCTGGTAAACACAAGTCCCTGTGGTGTTTTGCAGACAATGTTCCCAACTGTCCCCATCCATTATGTTCTACCCCCTGGTGTGCTCTCATTCATTCTCAGTTGGGGAGAACAAGATAGAAGAGGGTGCCTGGAAATAAGCATCTACTGTGTGGGGTAATGGAGGCAGTAGCACTTATTCTTCCACACTCCGGAGACGGCTGGTGGACGGTGCATGCTGATGGTGCTGCTGAGGGCCATGAGTGTGTTCACTCTTTCATGCCTCAACAAAGTAAGTCGTGTAATTCTTCAGTGGCGCAGTGCAGAGGAATCTACTTCAATCTAGTTCTGATCCGATGAAGGTTTAATAATAACAATAGTGTCTTCACAAGCAGAATCATGCACAGGCAAATGTTATATTTTTTTATTAAAGCTTCTACTGCATGTATTTTCTAATGACTCCAAAAAAGAGGTGTGATACTTGAGTTGTTTTTACATTTTTTGCAATGGGAAACAATATAATGTATATTAACTTGTGCTTTATTGATTCATTAAGACTGTTTACTATGTTTATTACTATTGTGAGCATCATGTGAATAAAGTCCAAAGCTTTTATTTCTGACAACACAAGAAAATACAGGAAAATGTGAGATGAGGGGAAAAGTAAAGTACATACAGGTGATCAATGTCGTTCTGATGCATTTAACACAATATTTGACTGCATTCACAAGTTAATGGAAGAAAATTAATTATTATACAACCATGTCTTTGTACCTCCTTTGAAACTAATGCAATACAACATGACAATACCAAGAACTCCCTGAAACCGAGGCAAGGTGAAAGAAGTGAGGAATTAATCTGGTAATTCATAGGCAATAACATGGCAAATCAAAGCAATGGCCAGATGAATCAGAGAGAGGAAAATAGAAGACAGGTGGGGGAGGAAAAAGGAGATGAGGGGGGCACAAGGCATTCCGTCTTATTGTCTCCCAAGATCAATGTGTTAAATGATATCAATTCCGGCTCCTTGTCAATTCAATTAGGCCGGAGCGAGGAGTACAATTACTGTCCAATGTGGTTACACCGTCTGCAGCGGGCTTAAAGGGGAAGGCTGATAACGAGAGGGTGAGAGAGTGTATGTGCCAGCCCAGTGGTGGGGGTTGATAATAGTGGTAACATGTTGGTCGGGTTAGTAGCAGATAATGGGTTGCTAGATCCTAATTAAGATAAGTTGTGCTCCCTCAGCTGTAGTGCCATTGATGGGCCAATTTGACTTGTTCTCATTAAGTGGAACTTAAAGAGGTGCAGCGGTGGCTATCAGTTAGTTTGATTACAGGATACTGAAAAAGAAAACACGCTGTAATGCCTGTGGGTGGAAAAAATACTTCTAGATGAATGCTTCAGATTAGAATAGTGTTTTTAGTTTTTTTTTAAAAATGAGATGGCAGAGCTACATGGTACAGAAATAAAAGCCATATCATAATCTCATTATAGCCATTATAACCCACTGGGAAACTAATAGATGAACAGCACAGGCACAATGCAGTGCTGAGGAAAATGAGCACAGAAATATAATTCACATGCACTGCACATTGTAAAAGGTTAGTTAGCTTAATATTGTTCTAAGCGGATTACATGTGGAAAGATTATATGTCATTTTGTTCCATCTTTCCATTATCTATACCCGCTTATCCTGCACAGGGTAGTGGGGAGATGGATGGAGCGTATCCCGGCTCACATTGGGCTCACAGCCAGCCAGCCAGCCTGCCCTGCTCTGGATGGCCGTTTATCACAGTGCTAACATATTAAGACAGACAACCGTTCACACTCACACTCACATACAGGCAATGTAGAGCCTCCAATTTTCTAACTCTATGAGAGAAAACAAAACAGGTGGAAGTCCATATACTGTAGACGTGAGGACAAAAGGCAAACTGAACCGTTATCAATTTTCTTTTAATTATCTTTTTTCTCAATACGATCTGAAATCCCTTCCAAGAGACGCTTAGACAAAGTAAATTTAACAAATCAAAGGTGTAACTTGGGTTCTCACCAATCTTGGTATTGTATACATTACAAACATATACAATTATGTTGGCAAGCTTTACAAATTGGAAGATATATGGTGAATAAAGGTCCACATGTAAAAAAAAAAAAATTCACAAAACCTTTATCTGGCAATAAAGCAGCAGCGTTGAGGATATATCTTTATTTGTGTTATACTTAAAAGTAGAACATTCAGATTGGAGAGCAGCATTGCACTGCATATAAGATTTGGGTGACAGACTATACACATTATTTTAACATTTAGTTTTTTTTCATGGAGCAGTTTGGAGGGAGTTAATAAGGGAATGAAAGAAAGCATCTTCACTCATGTGAAAACAAAAGGTTGTATGGTTGTAGGCGTTGATTAACAGATGCATTTCATACTGTTTATGTAATGCCTTGCATGTAGGTCTGCACACTGGACTTTCCTGTCTCTTAATGAGGTTTAATGAAAGTGATAATGACCTAAGGCAGTGGCTTTCAATCTGTGTCTTTGGGATGCCCCACGCACCATATGTACCTCATTATCCTTTATGTTTCCTACATTGTTCACATCAGTTACCATTTTAAGGAGGGCACACAGAAAGCTATCCAGATGATGTCGTATGAACTAAGTAAACAAAATGTGTTCACTTGAATTACCAAAATAATGTTTTCGTTAATGATATTAAAACCCAAATGGATAGACACAATTGTTGATGGATGAATAAAGTATTCATCATGTTATCTATAAGCAAACAATAGCATTTCAGAACAATCATGAGGTTATTAGGTTGTACAAATCAGCTTTTATCAAACACAGTTCAGATTCCTTGAAGTGTGTATTGTGTTTAAATGAGCACATACATAATATACTATAAATGTTGTTGGCATGGCCTATCAAATGGTATACACCTATATCATATACTGTCAGTTAACTTAACATCTGTAATCCATACTACTACAAATAGGAGTAGCCTCCCACAAATTAGCACATCCTAGAGGCTTACTTTAACCACACATACACACATCTATAACAATCCTGAGTTTCTGCAGTAGGAGAATAATTAAGTATCCAGAGCTCCTTCATATAGCCTCAGGACAGCTAGTACACTTCCAACCTAGCTGTACTGCTCGTACGAGG
Source organism: Notothenia coriiceps (assembly GCF_000735185.1). Classification (NCBI taxonomy): domain Eukaryota; kingdom Metazoa; phylum Chordata; class Actinopteri; order Perciformes; family Nototheniidae; genus Notothenia; species Notothenia coriiceps. The sequence continues at coordinate 24,496,595 of NW_011333040.1, read as the reverse complement.
GCTTCATGTCTCTTCTCCTCTTACATGGTTGCCCATTGTAACTATAACGGGGCTGTTAGAGCCTGGCAGTCTCCTGTAAGTTAAAGCAGCCAGAACTGCGCTGCCTGAGGAGGAGCCAGAGTGCCTCCTGGCACAAGCTCTCTTATGTTTAATGGCTGCTGCCGTTTGCTTACTCCTCTCATTACACTGGCTCATGTTTAGACTGAGGGCCTGTCACTGGCTATTAGCATCTGTGGTCAAGCAGGTTGTGGATGAGAGGAAGCATCTGGCTTATCATCAAGCACCTCGTAAGTACCAAATGAGCAGTATGTTTAGGATTGGGCACACATAGAATGAAGGACACCCTGTGTACATGGACACGTCGTAGATTGGTGCAACACAATCACAACATACAGAGTCAAAATGAAGACTGATAATAAATAATAATAATAATAATAATAATAATAAACTGATATGTTCTTCTCCTGATGAGTCGAATGTGTTTTTATGCATACTTGGCACAGACATTTTATAAATTATGTTTATGGGGCATTTTTGCATTTATATGAGATGACACAGTAGTAAATGACAGGAGATATGGCAAGAGTAATGATGTTGAAATGAGGCCAAAAGTCCCAGAATAAAGAGCCAGAATGTGACTGGGTCTATTCTGCATACAACATTATCATTTGGCCAGGGGTTTGCAGTGCATCTGAATTATCAAATTATCTTTCTTTTGTACTTTGTTATTTACTGATGGCTTCATGGAAATGTAACATAACTTTTTTTCATATGACAGTGATAAGTACACAAATCAAAATCTGACCGGATATTATTTAGGAAAAACAACCGAGAGAGGAAGCACACAAATAATGGACTGCAGCAGTGACAGAAGCAGGAACTGACACTAGATAAACAGACGTAGAGCAAAATGACATATACTTAACCCCTTGCCCTTATTCCTCCTAGCTTAGCACTTTCTACTTTTGTTGTTATTTTATTTTACTTGCTTGTAAGCGCTTTGAGCACCAGGAAAAGCGCTTTATAAATGTAATGTATTATTATTATTATTATTATTATTACTTGAATATTTTTCTTCTCACTGTTCCCTTTGTTTGATTGCTTGATTTATTCAGAGCATATTCAAAAAGTATACACGTATTTTTGTTCGAACGGGATAACATATATTTCAAGTTTACGGGATTATGCATTACAGTAAGTGTGGTTGCAGATATGACAAGAAGTAATGCTAGATGTGAAATGTGTAATTGACTAAACTACTGTAACCTGCAGGTTTTTGAATTTTCAGACAAAAGCTAGTTCTAAAAATTCCGACTTTCTACAGCCTTTTCACAAAGAAGGAGATACAGACACCATAAATACTTTTTATACATCTCTCTAGTCAGAGTCAGTACAATGGCATCAGGAGGCTGTAAACCATAACCTCCATATTTCTGTTTTTACGGTAGGACAAAAGTATCCCAAAGCAGCCTGAAACAAGGTATGTCGGTGACTGCATAACACAGACAGTAACTTGCAGAGGCAGCACTGGATGTCGAGGGCTCTGACCTCCACAGAATACTCAAAACATCCATGGTAGATGTGCCCAATTATATATTAAACTCGTATATGGAGTCTAAATGGTTACTTAAAAAACACTAAGATCCAATTCAACATACGAGTTACGATGGTTGGTAAAGCTAGCCCTGAACACACATTGTGAATTGCCTCTCAGGAAATAAATTGTGTTCCGGTTGATTTACTGATCCTTACATAATTCATCCGTCGTTGAAAAACACCAAAGTACGCGGTTACATGCGATTGGACGTCATGCTGCTATGAAGTGGTTTAAGAATAGAAATATGGAGAAGAGAGGAGGTAGGGTTACATATTACTGTAAGTGTGTTACGTCCCGTCCACACACAGGCATGAAAAAAATCTTGAAAAACCTTGATGCTGGGCGTGTCTGAAGCTTGGCGATTTCACGCGCCCAAGGCGACCAACAACCAATAAGGAATCTCCCAGGAATCTCCCGCCCGCCCCCGGCATACAAAGCCTGTCCATTCAATGTTAAAACAAAGTAAACTGGATATAAACTCCCCAAACAGGTGAAAACCTATCAGTTTCACCAACTGTCTCTGCCACCTCCCTCCATGCCTGGTTCCTCCGGTTTAGGTCCCGGTAGGTGAACAGAGAGCAGTCGTAAAGGACCGGGACATTTCCTACAGCGATGATTAATTTATCCTCCATTTTATGACATATGGAAAGCGGTATCTGCATACAGTACACGCGGTTTGATTGGCTAGCGCTTGCACTGGCGGGATTTGCATAAACGGGATTTGATTGGCTGATGCCAGCTTTGCAAGCATTGGGAGCATCAAAAGTTGAACATTGCTCAACTTTTGATGCTCACGATGCTTGCAAAGCCATGCTCCGCTCCCCACAATGCAGTTCGGCGAAGATTAAAAATCTTCTACGTCACCCCATTCAAGTGAATGGGCGAAGCTTTGAAAGATTTTTTTCATGCCTGTCGGCCCGTCCACACACAGGCATGATGCCCATTCATTTCTTTTTCATGCCTGTGTGTGGACGGGCCGTGTGTGTGGACGGGCCGTAAATGGTCAAATGGTCCTTGGAGCGAGGGGCGGGGCGAAACTCACGGAAGTGATTTCAAAACAAAAGCACTCGTTTGCTAAAATCACACTTTGAATCACTAGTTACTACTGCTGAAGGAACGGTGATTATTATAAACAAGGGGAATTTAGCGATCACAATGAAAACAGCCAAGACACATATTGAGCCCAGAAAACGAATCTTATTAAGGGCTGTAAATATAATAAGCCTGTGTCTAAAATGGACAACATTGTTAGGAGATTTAAACTATACAGCGATTCTGCACTGCGGTCAACTCAGCCGTCTCTCGCGTTGTTTTTTCATATCAGCTGCTCTTCATTTTTTTTCCTGCTATATTTGACGAGTGATACCCCCCCCCCCCCCCATCATCCATCTATACTACCTTCGGGAGACACAGGCGCTTACAGTTGCCCCCCCCCACATCTCACGTCTCGAAGCACTGGGTATCGCACCTTGCAAACACTAGTCGACAAAATCGCGTCCACGCGAATGTCCGGCTGCAATTGTCGTCGGGACAGAAACGTGGCACTCTCCTGAGCCAGCAGGTCACTAAGGTTGCGGAATTTTTTCGAAGTGTATAATGTAGCATGCGTTTACGCGAATACATGTGTTCACTGCCATGCAGTAAGTCTAACAACGGCGCGCTACGCATGGACGCATGGTGAATACAGTGGGACTAATACATCGATGATTCCCTCCCTGAACCTGTCTCAATGAGTGTTTCATGTGACAATTTTCAATGAGTAAAACATAAAGGTTCATCTCAAGTTTGATCTTGGTTCAGGTTGCCACATCAAAAAGAGTCTTGGACACCAT
>NW_011333040.1:24485481-24493121 GCF_000735185.1 Notothenia coriiceps | reverse complement strand
CCAAAACTAGCCAGGCTTGTAGACCCCGTCGGCGGCAGTGGCCTTTTTTTGGGCGGCATGGTAATCGTCTGCTAGCCTACGGTACTCGTAGTATGTATGTGTGTATCTTGTCAATATATTTGAATGTCTGTTGATATAACGGTTCATTCTTCAGGCGCGCGCAGCATGTTCACAGCCTCACAGGCATAGATTGCGCAATATTTTATTGCGCAGCTCACGGCCCGTCCACACACAGGCATGAAAAAAATCTTGATGCTGGGCGTGTCTGAAGCTTGGCGATTTTTTGCGAGCAACGCNCATGGTCATGTGTGTGTGTGTGTGTGTGTGTGTGTGTGTGTGTGTGTGTGTGTGTGTGTGTGTGTGTGTGTGTGTGTGTGTGTGTGTCACACACACACACACACACACACACACACACACACACACACACACACACACACACACACACACACACACACACACACACACACACACACACATGACCATGATGTGGCTGTCTGCCGGTACTTGGTGTTGTCTTCGGAAAAGAGCGAAGCCTCGAAAACAGTCATATGCAACAGATCACCTATTACGCATGAAACGGGAACTACTGTAGGTCAATCCAATTCAAGGACCTGAAACTAATACTAGGTTAAGCCATAATCCTATTTCATCATCATTTTCACTTTCCTACATTACATGATTATCATCTACTCTGTAGTTACACATTATGGGATTTCCATGCAGGAGTCACAGTATGGACACACTCACACGTACAGTAGGTGTTGACTGTGAGGGTCAAATTCTCATTTACTTTCCTATCAAACGGATATCCTTGCCAGACCCTATACGTGTTTCTCCTTGTGACATCCTGTCCATACCCTATGTGTCACAAACAATGCTGTTACCACTGATTACAAGCTGCTATTAGTTTTACCTTCTGAGTCTATGTGAGTGTGTTAACATGGGAAAATGTACTAATATAGAAACTTATGATGCTGGAATACCATTTGAGTAGGGTTAGGGTCCCTGTAAGAGATTAATAAAGTGTATATTCTTCTTCTATCTTGTCTGTTTATCTGTCCGTCTGCAAGGTGCAATCACAACACTTTATGGAACTGTAATTGAGATCAAAATGAAGGTTGAGCATGAAGATGGATGGTCTGAGAAAGGGTGCCGGAGGTCAGGGGTAATACATGGGGAAGGGGTAATAAGAATCCCAAAATCACACTCTAGCACTGATTAAGAGCAGTGGCTGATGTGAATGCAAAATGGTCCGTACTTTTTAACTGAGGTCGACATCAATGCAGATGTATATTCAATTACAGTACATGACAGCATAATTGTATTCACAATCTATGAATATGTGTTATAATAAATAGGACATGTGTATGACACAAGCCTATTAAAAAATAAAATTCCAAGAATTCAAGCAGCATACAAAAGAGTCTGATTTGGGCATTAACACAATACTTTCTGTGTTTTTTTTTCTCTGTGAAACACACTTTGATCAACATGTCAAAGCTACATTTTAGCCAGCTTTTCTTTATGAAGAAATAAATAGTAACAAACAGGATGAGTCAATTGAAGCAAGATATGCAAATGATAAAAATGTGCGGAGGCAAAATCACAAGGAAACCGACAGACTTCTTGTGTCTAGACATTATCCACCTTAACAGTTGCCTCAGACACAATCCCTGCTCGCCTGATGGTCTCTTTCCAATCATTGCTTACAACTGTCAAAACCCCCTCTGTCTATGTGACCTCTTAACTATACTGTGAAGAGCACAGTATTACAGGTCAGAGATGTACCTCCAAAAACCTGACGGGCGAGAAAACAAGTTTTGAGAAGCATATTGGTGCCATTTCATCTTTCAAAAACACCATCTCAAAAATGGGTGGACTTGGGGAGATGTGAAAACCACTTATCTAGACACTAACATACAGTGGTTTCATATAAATTAAACTCAAACATATGACATGCAAAATAAGTTGTACACAGATAGCCCTTTGGTATCAATGTGAAGGTAATGGCAGTCGGGCATTACAAAATGTATAAGGAATGATATGCATGTTTTTGACAACTGGGATAATGATGAAAGCTTCTCTCCTGGGTGGGTTGCTGTTTGTAGGTAGAACTAATCAGGGATTAGGGTGGTTTGGAAAATGGAAATACAAATGCCCTTAAGTCTTAGATCTAAACACATACAGCATTGGATCAAATACATACATGTTTATGTTATCATTACAACAATAACATACCTACTGGCTATTGTAGCTGAGACCACCGTAGAGACAGCTGTGCACACAAATAACACATCTATACCAAACACAGCTACACAACAGTGTTCCCTTGCTGTAATGATCCAGGGTGCAGCAACTTCAAAGAGTGCTGGAGCTGGCTGAACTGGTGAAATGATTATGTCTCCCACTATCCTTTCATGTGGGCTTTATCAGTCCAGCCACGCAGTGGCACAAGCCACGAACAGAGTTGTTGCTGTTATTAGTTACAAGGAATAAGGAACAGTAAAGCCACACAATATCTAGACATGATGTAAGTGCACTGCGTGACAACGGATTAGGGGATATGACTTACTGTCATGGTGGGCGTTTGGGGATTGATGTCTTTTCAAATACATTCTCTTCCTCAAGCCGAGTTATTAAATACATTCCTACAATGGTCACTACTGTTCAACTCTAACCAGTATTTTCAGGAAATGACATGTAGACATCACCCTTGAAAATATTGGCTGTCATTTATCAAACCGTCTTGTAAACAGAACATATTCAAGCACTAGGAGAGACATATGCAGCTTTTTTGTCTGATTTATTAAACCGTCTCACAGCATCTAAATGAGCAATGATTTGATCACAGAATGATAAATTGGTTCAGCTGTGGAAACAAGAGCAAGCTGCACCAGAGATGTATTTACATACCAAAGACCCTAATTGATGTTTGTGTGGCAACTCTTGGCCTATGAAAACGGATACCCGGTGCTGCAACATGTCCGTAGGCTACATGACAACCAGGACGTATCAAATTATTGGCAATGGTTACTGAGGATTCCCAAAGAGATCCATCATTAGATCTGCTCGATGAGTTCAAGTGCTTAAATGGAGAGTGCATGAATCTCCGTATTTGAATCATGTTTGCAATTCAGAATTCAGTTGTTGTTCAATTACTAGATAAAACATGTCATGACATATAGTATAGTGAAGGACACAATATATATAAATGCACTGTTACATGAACGCTCTTTCACGTACACGTATACACAGTAGGCTATCAAAACCCTTCTAATGGACTTTACAATGTACATTTGAGTTTTTCTGTTTGATGCTAATAATAAGGTCTCTTATGAAAACATTTCTAAAAGTAGTGTCAAAGTGGTCCAATTGAGTGATATGAATGCAAAAGTACAGTGGATACTTTGCTATGTATAACACATTAGGACATATACAATAGAGCTTAAGGTCATGCAAATTTCTTTTTTTATATAACCTTTTTAAGAGCTTAATTGAACATTAGCCATTATAGTACCACTATGTGCTTAGGCAATAACACTTAACTATGTCTGAGAGAAGTATAGCAGCACCTTGCGGGGATCTCAAAGGGGGCAAAGTGTGCCCATTGGCTAGCCAGCCTTATTGTCATTGCTGTGACAGGGTCAGGTCTCTGCTGAGGGTTATCGCCTTAATTATGCATGGCCCATCTGGTGGACAAGGCTCTGGTGTAGGTGGGCAGCTGAATCAGACTCTAGCTGGTAGAAGAATGACATGATGTATAATGTCAATGCATAGTCCCTTTTCTTAGCAGCTTAAACAGAGTTATGCCAGCAGATAATGACGACAGTGCTTAGTCACCCAGTTAAATAGACTGAAAGTATAAAGTGAGCCTTGCAACCACCAACAAAGGCGATCCACATTACACACCTTACAACAAAATAACTGGCCATGTGTCACTCAGTAAATGTGAAATGTGTTCAAATAGCCTTTCAGAGCATGGATAGAAGGCAACTTTAATGATACATAGAGTTTATGCTTAGTGATGGTTTTGGTATTTTATCCAGGCCAGCATGGTAACATACATAAACTGCAAATCAAATCATTCCTTTGAATGCATCAAAGGCTCTTTAGCTAAATATCATTTTACAGAAACAGCCCCCACAGTGTAGGGGTTCTGCAGTTTATCAACAAGTTCATGACTTTGTAAACAAAGAGGGATTTTGATTGTGCTCTAGATTTCGAGGTTTGAAATGACTGGGGTGGAGAGAGTAAATCATGCACAAACAATTCTAAGCAGTTAGACTCTTAACACAATACACACTTAGGCACACACAAGCACAAAGGCGACAGAGAGGAAGTGAGGCTGAGGATTTTTCTCTTGTCTGAGGATTTGGCTGCCATTGTCTGCTGCCCGAGACAGTACGCTGCGTTTTAAACAAGTGTGCAGCTTTGAATCCAGTGGCCTCATGATGTGATAACAATTGTTATTTTACTTCTGCTGTGTATGGCTTTGGGATGTGTTATCATGCAGTGTTGCATGCCAAAGATCTTTATTGAGATAGAGTTCCGCTATATGAGGGAAAAGGGATAGTGAATATGACTAATTGTAAAAGTAGGACAAATGAACAACTCCAAACTCCCTTTGATGTACAGAAATACTCCGCATTTCAACCTTGTATTGCTTAGGACAATCATATACTAAACAAAGTGTGCAATGGGTTTAAATTGTTGTTTATTTTTATTTTACTTTTAGAAGCGTCTATCTTAAGATATTGCCGAGGTTTCTTGCAATTGTAATAGCAGTTGTACGCCATACGCCAATGTCGAAATAATCTATATTATATGATCATGTGTTGTAAAACTATAGGTTACTTACGTAACCCCAGTTCTCAGAGTAACATGAAGTGAGATGTCTCACTATGGGATGCGCCTCAACGCGTATGCAAACAGAAGCATCAATCTCATTACGCCAATCCTGATTGGCTGGTGATCTTGACGTCTACGTCAGGGAATCCACCCACCCTTTAAGTAGCTTGCGCTACGTCGCAGCGTCATTCAAAATAAGCACCTCTTCTCGCTTCGCCTTAGCAAGAAGAGCCGTCTGGTGAGACCTCTCACTTCATGTTACTCTGAGAACTGGGGTTACGTAAGTAACCTATAGTTCTCATTCACAACACTCCGTTCGATGTCTCACTATGGGATATTGAAACTCCCGTATTGCTAGACATGCTTATCTTGAAAATCACCAAAAAAAACAGAACTTAACAGGTAGAACCCTGTCTCAACACGGGGCCCAGCACTGCACGGGCCACACTTGGAACAGAGATATCTAGCCTGTACAAAGACATGAACCCACCCCGACCACTAGCTACACAAAAGCCCCATCAACAAGCAAAGGAGCGGCCAACTGACCACGCAGCTCCTCCCGAACCCTACGCCTGCACCGAAATACCAGCAACAGACGACACCCACACGAACGCCCCCCATACAACTCCCTCCCCACCCCCCCGACCCAACCCCACCCCCAACAGACAGCCACACCGAAACACTCCCAAACCGACAAGACCACCAACTCACGTAAAAACCCGACCCAAAGTACTCCAACCAGACGACCACACCACGCCAACACCACCAGAACCGGCCTCACCACCGAAACCCCCCCACAACCAACCCGACCCACTCTCACAAAAAACAACACCACACACTCCAAAAAAACAGACAATCATCCCCAACCTGCTGAATCCCGAAATACTGCGCACAAATAAATAAGGGTTTTTGAATCTTAAATTGCAATCCTAATCCATTTGATTAGCCTTTTTTATTTTAGCCTGGCTAATCGCGATAGTTTTATTAGCAATCAACGTCGCGTATCGACGTGGGCTGAAAGATCATCCGCACGGATACCCACGACAGATACCGCTTTCACCAGTGGTGTCTGCGTCACGACCCCTTGGCCCACGACCCCCAATATGCTTCCAGCTGGACACTCCCAGAGACTCGTCTCTGGAGGTTGCAGGTGGTATTTGATAGACTCGAAAATCGCCACAAGGAGTGGGACTTTTGCGAAAGACGGAAAGAGGTCCCAGTAGTACCTGGAGCACTCCCGTCTGGTTAGTCCTGGTGTTATAACATATATTTGGCGGTTCTCCAAACGCGATGAGAGGTCTAAATGTTGTACGACCGTGCGTCTTGACTAGAATACTCGAAGCCTTGCAGGAGGGAGAGAGACTCTCGCTGCGTGCATGGTCCGCACTACTTGGAGCCCCGTCTACGAACAGTCTCCACGTGGGTGATTACGTCTGACTGAAGATGTAGGTTACCCAACACTTCAGTCGACACCAGCCAATGCCGGCCGCGCGCCACCCTAGACACAGCGTAGTTTTCTTTTGCCCGCAGTTACAGTGCAGCGTGCAACCGGCAGAGGAGACATTGGCGCAAGGGTGCGACCGCAGACTATGGGGGTTGAGACCGTCCATCACTCTCTTGCGGTGTGTGACTAGGACTATCGGCGTGACCGACGTTTACCATGACCGACGCCTCTATATAGCGACGACACGCCCGTCGGCACCGTCGAGGCGAGCGCCTCTACCGTATACAGAGTCGCACCCCCCCCCTGTAAAAGTGGTGTGGGTCTCGCGACACCGTGATACACCGGGACGGGTCACGTCCATATTTGGACTTATGTCACCCCGAGGGAGACTTCCACTATTTTGTGCTAAGTCTCACGTTCTCGAAGGAGGTGGTCAGGAGATACCTGACATTCACACTCCCCACAAACTTCCTCACCACGGAAGTTTTCCTGTGTAGAGAAAGTTAACATGGACAGCCCCACTAAGATATTAAAGATGTCCTGGACTAACTAATTTGTGTCTCGGAAGAGTGCTAGTTTCAGATGGACCGAACAGATAACGACTAACGGTACACCCGAAGCTCCCTCTTCTGCCGATCGGTTGTAGGGAACCAGACGGCAAAATACCTTCCTCGAACGTCCCGAGAGGGTCAAAGGTCAGTGACCACGGGAATACCCTGAACCGTCACCAAAATCCTACCCGAGTGAGCTGGAAGGTAAACTTGGGGGACCTTCTTCGACTGTACTTTGTGGACAGTGACTTCTGTCACAACAATGACGAGACGTAGACGGTTCGCTCCAGGTCACTGTAAGTACGCGAGAGACGCGATGGTAGGAAGTACGTGAGTCAAACGGGGCCCCGCGTTTGTCCTTCATCACACGACTTCCGGGTTGGGACGGAAACATGGATTTCCACAACCCGAGTACATGGGGGTAAACGTACTCCGTAAAGGAGCGGCGACACAAGGAGAACTTCCTTGTCGGCGGGCTTAAACGGACACGGGTCGAGTCACGAAGTCCGTGGATATACCTGTCCAGTTTTCTCAAAGCCTACGTGTTACTGGTTGAGAAACATAGGACCCGATTGGGAGATAATTCCTACCGTCCGGGCAATGGTTCCGTTGCCGAGAGGGTTGACCTAACACACTTCGCTAACGAGACCGAATATGCTCAGTCCCAAACGTCCGTGGTTGCGCCGGGACGTACGAGTAGAGATGAGCACTGACGATGTAGGACCCGAAAAAAAGTTCCCACAAAAGGTAGTTCTGTAAACCACGTCGTCGCTCGACCAGGAGTGGCCGAGTGAAAA
>NW_011333040.1:24463681-24485436 GCF_000735185.1 Notothenia coriiceps | reverse complement strand
GGTGATCTTGACGTCTACGTCAGGGAATCCACCCACCCTTTAAGTAGCTTGCGCTACGTCGCAGCGTCATTCAAAATAAGCACCTCTTCTCGCTTCGCCTTAGCAAGAAGGGCCGTCTGCTGAGACATCTCACTTATGGGGGGTCGGCGTGGAGGGACAAACTAGTAACAGGTATGTTACCGTTTGAAAGAAAAAATCAAAACCTTATCGTTATTTCGAAAGGAAAAAACGGCGGGCAGATTTTTTAATATTAACTGGTGTGTTAATATCTTTTATCTCCGTCTCCTCTGGTGTGAGGGAGAGAATAATCCGTCCTCGCTCGCCGGGGTGTCGGCATGGAGGGATAAACTAGTAACAGGTACGTTACCGTTAGAAGAAAAATCAAAACCTTACCGTTATTCCGAAAGAAAAAACGGCGTGGCAGATTTCAATATTAACTGGTGTGTTAATATTCAATTCAATCTTCTTGCAAAGCAAGAGTAGCCGGCAAGCGCCAGTCGACTGAAAGTTAGCTTGTGTTTCAGTCTGTGGACAGTTAAGCTAGCTCGGCTACTGATATTTTGAGATGTGCTCCGAAGCGAGAAGAGGTGTTTGAATGATGCTGCGTCGTAGCGCAAGCTACTTATAGGGCGGGTGGATTCCCTGACGTAGACGTCAAGATCACCAGCCAATCAGGATTGGCGTAATGAGATTGATGCTTCTGTTTGCATACGCGTTGAGGCACATCCCATAGTGAGACATCGAACGGAGTGTTATGAATGAGAACATACTCGTGAGTTTCATCCTTTAGTTTATCTAAAGAGGCCTTTTGTACCATGAATGTCTGTTTGCAGCGTGTTATTATACCCAAATAGGTTAAGGGGCCTTTGGCTTTCCTTGCCGGGGGCGAGGTGCAGTGCCCCCACAAATATAATCCCATTCTGTGGGAAACACTGCACTCGGTGTCTTCCCTTAAGTTAGGTATGTTTCCTAAAGGTAGCCTAGTTTCATCACACACCAATAGACATGCATGTTAGGCAACAGGGTTTATCCTGTCATTGCCTCTGACCAAGTCACTGGTCTATGGACTGGAACTGAGGACGCTGTGGGGATTTATAAAGGGCAACTTTAACAGCCCCCTCCAGTCATTACAGAGATGTGTTGTGGGGATTTCCTCACATGAAATCCCTATTTGTACCACATTATAGGTGTAATATAAATGTTGCACGACACTAAGCTTAAGCGATTGATAGTTTTGTTTTACATGTAGGTCTTAAAATAACGTTAGCAATACATTATTCACAAGCGCTAAAAGCTTGTGTTACTGCAGATTTTTTGGGCTGTCCTCTTACTGTGTGTAAACATGACACAGCATGATCTGTGAAACAATTACATTACATGCTACCTGGACTGGAATCTAGCCCACAGGCAACTATTAGCAGAAGAGTGAGAGGCTTTATATTTTCGTTTTAGTTCCGCTCAGCACTAATATCACTTTCATTCTAAGGTTTATGAATGGTTTCACCTTTGCATGGGGTGCAAATGTTTAATCTATACTGGGAATGTAGTAAATAATGAAGTCTTATCTTTGTTGGCAATACATGATGTATGTCTGCATGTTACGCACACAGACACTCAAACACAAGCACTTTCACATGCTTGGGTCCCAGTTTAAGCCAATGTCACTAATGTTATCAGGTGCTACAGACACTGACCTCACTTCTAAATTCCGCTTAAAAAGGTATTTAATCAATGTATGTGTGCTGCATGTGGCAAAGCAAAGCCTGGCATAAATGTAAAAGCTGTATTATTTGTGTCTTTTTATTATTCTCAACCATGGCCCTCAAGAGTCCAAAAACAGCAATTATTGTATCCAACAAAGTCCTGTCTGTGTGGCAAGAGCCTGCGATAGCATATGCCTCTGTGCCACCAGACTCCACTGTCAGAAAAAAAAGAGCCATACTTTTACACCGGGTGACATTTCTTCAACATAAGTATATATTAGTCTGAAAAAACTCCTCTTTTGGAAGACACTGAGCTAGGGGCACACGGTTCTGTATTTACACTGCTTTGCTAGTATGACAATATGGTAGGATTATCGTCTTAATGGTACAAATACTTTCCTACACCTCAGGCCTTTACAGAAAAAGATTGTGAGGAATTTTATCCAATAAGTTGTATGAAGAGAAGAGGAAGCATTCAGTAGTTTCTCTTAATATTTGAAAAGGGACCTGATTTAAAAACATTGTGTCCATAATCTCTGTAAGAAAATAGTTGGAAATAAGTCAAGGCAACATGATCATTTGCTGGTGACGCTCCTCCATTTTCTATAAGTCATCACTGTTGTAACTGATTTCTATTGATACAAATTAAAATACTTTATTTTGGTTCATACTAAATAAGAGTTGGCCTTTACATAATATCTTACATTGCTGATGAGTTTGTATGTGTGTCGAAAGCAGTCATGGACATTTCATGTCAAAATGTCAGAAAAGGGCTTTCAAAAAAAGCTATCCTCTGCTTTAGTTATTGGTCCTTTAACAACATCAAAAATATCTTACTTTAACATTGTATTTCAACCAGTGAGATTTGATGGTGATTTATATATTTTTCGATAGTCACATAATAGGAATTATGGATTTATAAAGGGGTCTGTGGGGGGTAAGGTTGGGGTAATGTTGGAATATGATCATTGTCTTGAGTTTTAAACTACTGGGGTCAAATTGACCCCAGAGGATAAAGGGTGTAAATTAAATCTGAGGGTAACAGGAGGGTCAAATGTATTATTTGCTTTTTCTGTGCTGTGATATGTCAAAATGTCTTGGATGAATAAGGCTTTTGATGGAGCATGATGATATAATAGAGGCTGTTCTGTGGCTCATGGTGAAAGGTCCATTGTACATCATTTGACATGTCATTGTGTAAAATGAGCTTACCATTCTGCTCACTGAAAGAGTCCACAGTAAATTTATTTGTGTTAGCTTCACAACATCCCTCAATTTGTCAAAACAAGGATATTATAAAGCAAAAACTATTAGTTCATGTCATCAGAATCCTGCTTTAAAACAATTCCAAATAATTATGCAACTTAACTATTACATAACGGTAGTGGGACAATTATGAAGACACAATTTGGATAATATTATCATAATGAAAAAATGCTTAATGTAAGTATAATATATTTCGTCATATTACAAGATATTACTTTACTACCAATGAATCTTATCTTTGATAGAATGTTTAATACAAACAATGAGCATATTGTTATCCTTAAATATGCCATGTATTTTGGTGTTAAATTATGAATGTACCATTAGGGAGACGACAAAGACAAAGACCTGAGTCAACCACCGCAGTGTATGTAATGAACATCGGTGTCTTCCTGTTTGTCGAACATTGTGCAAATAATTATTACTATCAAGGTGAGACACAAAGCTCCAATGTACACTGACACTAGATCTTTTTTTTTCTTTTTCGTAAGCCTACACATAACCCGTTTTAATCATTTTTCAAACATTACATTACAAAAACATGATGTTGCTATAAACTGTTTTTGCTGCTGCTTCAAAGTCAATTGTTATGTTCTGCTTGGTTGTACCTGCATATTTATTTATTTTACAAAAAGAGCAATGACAAGCACATTTGCATGACATCATTAGGACTGAAAAGCAGAAGGCCCATACTTCTAATGGCTAATTGAAAGAGCGATGCAGACTTGTGTGGAAAATCACTGGCTGAATTTAACCTTGCTTTAAGGAAAGTAAAACATAGCTTAGTACGTAAGCATTGCATGTGAGTTGCTAGTAAATACCATTTAAAGTGGACCTATCATGCTATATTTGAATAATATAGTGTAGGACCATACCTATATAAGGCATATTTATACTTTTTATTTTTCAAAATACCAAACATGCATTTTAGCCATTCCTCATTTCGCTCAATTTAACACTGTCTTTTCATGGGCTGATTCTGTGAGAACAGCACCATCTACAGGCCTGGCATATGTACTACAGCGTCTCCAGCGCTTTCGAACGGCAATGTCCGTGGCTGTCTCCTCCTGATTGGTGGAGTTGGCCCAATAGCCGTAGCGCCACTTCTGTGACGTCATAGAAGTGTTCAAATCTGGATCAGTCTGTATCAGATCCGTTGCAGCCCCTTTTTAAGAGATTTGGGTATGGAGGAAAATAGAGAGGGTTGTGTTTTCTGACACTTGGTGAGTTCCCTGGAACACCGGGGACACATATTCATGTATAAAAGACGTACAAAAGTGCATTTTGCATGATAGGTCACCTTTAATGTATGTGTTTCACAATTAAAGTAATTTGAATGTAAAGTTTTCGATGTAGGACTTAATGCTTCACATGTTAAACACAAAGTGCTTGTATCACAAGGTCCATCCGTCTTTGGTTCTACTTCTTTTTAATTGATTGTATTTAGTTCTAGGTTGGTGTTCTTACCTTGCAGTGGGGACACTAGGGATAAAGGCAATAGTCATTTTTTGTTCAAATGTACAAGTGTAAATCAGAGACTCCTCTGTTCGCTGTATTTTGCTCTGCTTTATCCCAACATGAGACGCTATTGGAAACATGAAGGATGTACACAGGCTTATTTGGCTTGGGATGAGGCAATAGGCCAGGGTAGTCAGGGCTATCAAAAGTGGGGGCATGCCGCTCCAGAGAGCTGTGTTTTGAAAATAGGCTCTCAGTGGGATTTCTGCGTCATCTGACAGCAGAACAAAGTTCCTTTGGCAGACAGAGCCGAGTCACAGGCGCTGTTTGATGTAGTCTCTGAAGCCAAAAACATTAGAGCCAGAGCACAAATGCATGAAGAAACACACTAAGAAAAAAATGTTGGAACATGTAATTCAATTTAATACTGTGTATGGAAAGCCGCCCCACACAGCAACCCAGCAGATGTGGGTGGAAAACTGACTGTGACAGGTAGCTACAAACCGCGGTGGCTGGTGAAGAATTCTGATGTTTTCTCTGTATAAAAGCATGTCTAACACTGAGAGTGTGGCCGCTGTGTGTTGTGACATGGCAAAAAATCACTGACTCTGTGTCACAACAGGGAACACCTCACTCTGGACATAGCTGGAAGCGATTTAGACCCCTATTAATTCTGTCTTTCACACAAGCGTGGAAATGGTATGCTTTGGTGATCTTTCCTCTTTTCTACTACTTTTGTTAATGGTGAGCCCCGGAAATTGTGAAATGTTTTCTTTAAGTTGGGAAGGAACTTTACCACCAGTGATTTCAAATATCTTGGGCTCTAGTTCGCTAGGGATGATATGATGACGGAGATCTAAAATGGGTCTGTTGCAGCTTTGGCATTATTGCATATTTCGCTGCTGTGTTGCATGACACATATATATCTATTTGCCAATCTTTCATATAAACCTTCTTCCCTATATATTAACCAAATGTCACTGACTCTAAGTCATTCGTTTCAACGGTGTCCCAATTCTTCCTGCATCACCTTTGTCATGTACACAGCATATAGATACATGTCAAAATGTCTACTGTCCTTCATATAGCATATTATTACAACATTACAATGGGGCTTCGGCATCTGAAATGCAGCCACTCACCTTGTATGTTTGGACACTACGGCGCAGAGTTTACAGAGAACAGTTCTCAGAACAGTGCAACAAATTAAAGAGTCAGGAGCAGTTCTTCTTCTGGTCAAAACACAGAGTCAATACAAATAATGTTCAAGCCATCAATCCTTGAACGAAGACTGAGAACAAAAGTAAAAGGCTTCAGCGGTGACACGATCACTGAAACTGGGAAATGCGAAAGAGCCTAGCCTACAGAATCTGGATTTATACTTAATATTATCGTGTTGTGTAAAAGGGCATTATAAGGTCATGTGTGTTGTTTGTTTTTTTAAACATGTCTCTATGCAAAGGCCAGTCCCTAGTGTTTTATTGGTATTTGTTAGGTGCCAATTACTTTTACTCCAACAGCAATGAAAGCTTTGCTGTCCTAGAAAAACTTAGGTGAAGAGCTCAACCTGACTCAGCTCAACCTGAATCAGATATGAAGGATGGCATGACATAAACATTGGGGGGTTCAACAAATAGAACAAACATTAAATTAAAGTTTCAAACTTGTTGGGGGCCGGCTTGTGTCCAATAAAGAAGGTTGAAACATGTTTTATGATGGCTGCCCAATTTACACAGGGCAGAGCATTTTTTGTGATTGGAGAAAAAACATAAAACTAAAGGCGATTTAAGATCATGCTGCTTCCAAAAGCCACCCCAGATTTATTGGAACACAGTTTATTTCCTTCAAATGATGAAACACACTCTCTTTACTTTCCCCATGTTGCCCTTTTCAGGCAGATTCATCATTTCTTTTCTCACTTGATATTTACAGTATATATGAATATCCTCATGTTGGCAACATCATGGCAAGCATGTCAAAGCTCCTTTTGCAGTATAAATCATATATCCATAAATCAACTCAAACATTCACCTCTAAAGCTGCGAATACGGGCACATTATGAAGATATGGCATATTGATTTTTCTGTTTGAGCAGTTGACGGTGCTTACCGAAGCAAACTTTGTATCACATAACACATGCTTCAAGGAGCTGCAGCTGGGGTTTGTATACCCCCCTTTAAATCATAGAGGGATGGAGATTTGGATATGATGTGAGGGAAACCCAGAGGTATACAAACACAAACCTTCACTTGGTTAATGTCTTCCCACGTATGTTTTATTTGATATATTTATGAGATAAGACTGAGTGTAATAAACAAGAAAAGCCCATGGCTATCTTCATTTATCTTTGAGTTCATTTGCTTTGTTCCTCAGTTCATCCTCAGTTGCTGATTATATAATGGGATTATGTCATCATCAAGTACGTAAGAAGATAGAAAATAAGCACTAAAATGGAAATGAATAATCTCAATGTATGTCCGCTTTTGACCCTTTAAAACTGAGAGAAACCTCCATCTACTGGAGGTCACTATCAATTACAGATGAAGATACCGACCCCCACCACAGTCTTTGCCCAGCTGCCCATCAATATTATCTCCGCAGCAAGCCAATTAGTCGTCATCCGCCTTGTTTTGTTGGGTTCACACAGTCAGGCGTCCTCTGATTAGATAAATGATTTGAATAATGGGCCTGTAATCATAGATGCTGATAATTTTGAGTCTTATTTGATCCCTCAAATCAATTCAGGCTGCTGACAATACACCACAGCCTCTAACCATTTTATCATAAAAATTATACAAGTAATCACATAATCAGCTAATGACATTACATCATGCTCTATAGTTTGAAAAGTTATGAATGTTTTATACACTACTGTATCACCATTTCTAATACAATATGTAAGTCCAGGCCGGACTTGTTTCAATCCAAACATTTGACAAATGACTACGGTACTTAATGTTTGCTTTCATTAAACAGGTCAAGCATTGGTCCCATGGGAAACAAGTGAGAGACCGTGATCTTGTCATTGCACCACTCATTATGGTTACTTGATTACAATGTTCTTGTTTTCAAGATCAATAACTCACTAAGAGCTTCCCAACCATGTTTTCCTCGTCAATAGACAAAAAACATGTAATGTAAACAATTCAGCTTGATATTTAAATGGTTGCACCTCTCTAATTTATCAAACTAAACTGTCAGGTTAAATCTCAATATCATCATGATAGGCTAACAGCATACTGCATAGCAATCACCCAGTTAATTGTTAAGCCCTTCCTTAATCTCACAAACTAAGCCATCACTACTTGTTAAAGGGGACAAACATCCTGCATGGTGTTGTTGACACTTTGTTTTATCGTTCAATATGGACAATGACGAGTCATATTCAAACAAGGACCTTTAACTGAAAGTGGATTATTTATGGTCACAGAAAGATAATGAAGGTTAATCAAAGGTTACTTCTTTTAAAAAAAGACAAAATCCATATCCTTATCAGCCATCATTCTGTAATATAGCTGTATCTGTTTATCTGACTGTGTTCATGTGAGTGTGTCAGTAGAAATGTGTGCTACACATACACACTTTCATTCACACTTGTGCTGACCTTAACTGCAAAGCATGGAGCCAAAGCTCTTAAAGTCTTAAAACTGATGGCCTGGATACCCTCATCTCCTGTTCGCTGTGTCAAGTCATTATAGTGCACCAAGTCATTAGCTGATGGTGTAGTCATCCATTACAGCTAAGAGGGAATATAGCAAAAGCAAAGCAGATGATTCCAACTTCAAAATGTCCAGATCATGTGAAGGGCGATTTGTCTTTTGTTTCCCTTGGTGCTCAATATATCTTTGTCACTGTCACACTGTCAGTTCCACAGTGATCAGGGGAGAGTTACACATTTTGGTATGGTAGTTGTAGGTAACATCTGCATACCAAATTTAAAATGTAGACTCCCACTTAATTAACATTACATACATTATGGATATTTGACTTGTTCATGAAGTGCAAATGAGGATTCACAAAAGGCGAAATCTGACAATGTTTTTTAATCGAAATAACATCAGGGCAATAGCTGTCAGGTGTGTTACTGCACCATACGTGTAAATAACCTTGTTTGTGAGTATTGTGAAATCCCTAGTTGCCAACGCAATGTTTGAGGTAAGCTGTCGAGTGTCAGACAGAGTCAGAACAAAGTACAGGGCTGTTAGGTAATTGTGGTTCCTTTGTATAATTCTTGTAATCAAATAGAGAGCATAGTTTCACTAGATGGAGCATGATCATTACCTGATTTTCCCTCTGTTTAAACCTGATCAACTGAAGCCAGATCAAAAATAACAAATACATGTACAAATATCAACTGATAATGTTGAGGACAACAACAAATAAAGTATATACTAACTTTCGAGATTAGTATTAAGTTGGGATTCAGAGAAAAAATACAAATGGACCCTATTACATCTAGTAACATTTTCTCTCTATCTTCTGTGCAGGATACAAAAACATTTGTCAATATGTTGGCATGTGTACCCGCCCGGCATTGTGTAATCCAATAAGATATCGGCACATGTATTCAGTGATTAGAATACAGCCAACCACACAAATATTCACTAAATCTTAGCCTTATTTAATATTTTTTCATCAAGGCTCGGTCAGATAAACAGCTTAACATATTGGTAGTTTAACAGTGAGAAGAAAGCCTGATGTGTTGTTTCATCAATGTGTTTCACCAATGGGTGGGAAATTGTTTTTGTTTTAATGAAATGCTGTCTAATCTCCAAAACCACACTCCAAGGGCAACTCTCCTGCTTTAGAACTTGTTATATTTTACTCTTAGATCCACAAATGAAGTGTTAAGAGTCAAGAATAGATAAGATATGCTGTTTTACACGCAATGCTAATGCAATACTACCAAATCTATCAAAAACATTGACAATGCAGTTAATGGCAGCCCCGGTGACATAGTGGAAGCATCACTCAAAACACCTGAGGTTAGACTTTTAATCAGTTTAGCCCGATTTGTATTACTACGTAATGAGAATGATGGATTAGGATATTTTGTGTAATGCGTCTTTGAATATTTAATAACTGTAAAATGCTCTGAACTATAAATTGTATTATTAATATCATAAGATCTACTTAGAACTATGCAAATTCCTAGCAGCAGCAGCAACCCATATATTAGAAAAAAAGAAGTATATTCTTATTTGTCAAGTTTGAAAGTAATACAAACAACAAGTTATAATCCCTTTGTAAAATAATAGCAACTCATATTGCTTTTTTTGCAAAAAAGACAGTGTAATTTTCAATCAAAATTTATTTTTGGTTTCAATATCTGTCTCTAAACATGATAGTGAGCATGACTTTCCTTACATTTGTATTAACTTTGTTCAAACTTTTTTTTTTTTTAAACACGATAGAGCTTTCATATTTTAAGTTGTGTTTTTAAAAGTTAAGCATCTCTCAGTAAAATGGAATGACCTCAGAGAGGAAACAAGATTGGATGGTTAGACACTTGGCTGATATGAGAAATGTAAGGCACTGTCACAGCTCATTGTCTTTGAAAATTAATCGGAGAACAATGACAAGGCCAGGAGTGATTCCAGAGAAATGCAAAGCAAGGCGAGAGCAGACCTTCAGAGAAGAATATTTATGTTATAGCTTAATGCTAATATTATGTGGCAAGCAATTACATCTGTATTCAGAAAGGATAGCGTGTCCATAATTGACAATGACATAGAATGCCTGGCTACAGGACAGTTTGATCAAATGAAGAATGTCATGCTCTGGTCTTGATTCTCTATATTCTAGCCTTTAAAGTTGGCAAGGCTCAGCAATGAATATCAATAGAGAGAGATTGATTCATAACACAAAATCATATTTGAAAGCATTAGACATACAATGATGAGTACATTTACATTCTACCATCATTATTGAATGTATTACTTTTGTGAAGTTTGTGAATACAGCTGTGATGCAGAATATGATGAATCATAATCATATTATTTCCTCCTGTTTTGTTCTTCAATATGTGGACTTGTTCATACATATGCAAATAGTTCTCTGTTTAATGGGTGGAACTAACATAGTGCATCCTTTTTTTTCATTGGGTGAATAATATTTAGCAAATTTGAAATTAGAAAACTGCTTTCTCACAGCAACGTCAAAGGGGCAGACGTTATATGGCCCAATTCATTATAGTCAGTTGAGGAGAGGGGAGGGAGAGTGAGAGAGAGAAAGAGAGAGAAAGGAAGAGAGAGAGAGAGAGAGAGAGAGAGAGAGAGAGAGAGAGAGAGAGAGAGAGAGAGAGAGAGAGAGAGACCTCATCTTCTGGGGGGGGTCATTAAAGCTCCTGGTTTAAGCCCAGCCCATTCTGAATATGTAAATGTCTCAGGCAAAAAAAAAAAAAAGCACAGCAAGAGGAAAGCAACGAGGGAAGAGTGGAGAGAGAGAGAGCGAGAGAGGAAGGGGAGGGGAGCAGCATGAAAAAGTGAGTGAGCGATCAAGGGAAAAGAGAGCAAGAGAGCGAGGGAAAGAGAGCGAGCACTCTGAATTGTGAGTGGCTTACGACACTCAGTGAACAGAAGGTGCTTCTGCATGCGCTGTCAGTGTACGGCTCTGCTGCAAGGGATTGCGCGCTCCTTCGCTTCCCACATTTACCGCCCCTGCCTGCCGACCAGCACCAGCCCTCATTCAGCCGGCTGGGAAAACACCCGGAGAAAGTGCATGACAACTGGAAGCCACGAGGGATGCAAGCGGCTTTTTAACGGAGATCAGCCACTGAGATGACAAGGAATACTGTTACACAAGACAACAGTGAACAGGGTTCACCTCTTTAAAACCTGTTTTCTTTTTTCTTCCTGCCTTCGTCACTGAAAGCATGATTACCCGCTTGAATGGATTGAAACCTTACAAGGCAGTGACTGCTCCCAGAGATGGACGATAATATCTGTTGACAGATCGTCTGAAACTTAAACAGGAAGGGGAGGAGAAAAGAGCAAGGCAGATATTTAAAAAGATTTTTCCTTGGTCATTTTTTTTTCTCCTACTGGTTGTCTCTTCTTCCCTCTGATCATTGCAGCAGAGGACTGCGGAGGAGCCAAAGAGACAGAGCTCATGCATGCAGACAGGGGAACTTGCACTTCCTACCATCTAGCTGAAAGCTACTTGGATTCGTTCTCTTTCTGGCTCTTTCACTTGAGGAGAACTAAGACATTGTAAGCCTGCCAAGGATCTGGTGTCCACTGAAAAGAGAGAAGGGAGGGGGGGGAGAATTTGTACCACAGTGGGGTCTTTTTTAGATTCGCACATAATTAGTGTTGGGGCACAAAGCGAGTCGCTGAATGGAGATTG
This sequence comes from Notothenia coriiceps, assembly GCF_000735185.1. Taxonomy (NCBI): domain Eukaryota; kingdom Metazoa; phylum Chordata; class Actinopteri; order Perciformes; family Nototheniidae; genus Notothenia; species Notothenia coriiceps. The sequence continues at coordinate 24,473,662 of NW_011333040.1, read as the reverse complement.
TCAGCTTTTGGATAGGGGTGAGTAGGAATCTTTTCAAATAAGATCGATCAATGAGGAAACATTTTTTTCATCTCCTCTACTCTCCACCCACTGCTTGATATCTAACATAAGCAAAGAGACTTGCCTTTTATCTTTTTCATTTTTGACTTATAAATCTAGTCACAGATTAATTACAAAATCGGAACGAAGAAGATTATTATTAAATATGATGTGATAAATATGATGTAATAGGTGCACAAAACAATATCCAGAGTGGATCAATGGACATTTTCTCAGAGACATCCCTGGATATTTATGCTAATGGATTTCCTTTTAATTGGACTGTACTTAAAGTGGCCACTGAAGAAGCCCCCTGGGTTGATTCTGTGTGTATTGGGAATTTTTCTCAGAACGGTTCCCTTGGTGGAGGGGGTTTGTCCAAGGCTGTGCCGCTGCGACAGCAAGCTGCTGTATTGCGAGGGGCTCAACCTCACAGACATTCCCCGCAATCTGAGCAGTGCCATGGGCCTGTCCATGAGAGAAAACAACCTGACAGAGCTGCGTGAAGGCCAAATGGTAGGTCTGTCACAGCTCACCTGGCTCTACCTAGATCACAACAACATTGACATTGTAGAGGAGGGTGCATTTGACAGGCTAAGACGGGTCAAGGAGTTAGACCTCAGCAGCAACCGAATTGAGATTCTGCCAAATGGTACCTTCAGGCCCCTCCCAAACCTACGCATCCTGGACCTGTCGTACAACAGGCTGCAGGCACTAGAGCCTGACCTGTTCCATGGCCTTAGAAAGCTCACCAACCTGCATTTGCGCTACAATGCTCTCAAGTTTGTGCCAGTGCGGATTTTCCAAGATTGCCGGAGCATGCAGTTTCTGGACTTGGGATACAACCAACTGCAGAGTCTGGCAAGAAACTCCTTCGCTGGCCTCTTCAAGTTGACTGAGTTGCATCTTGAGCACAATGAGCTGGTCAAGGTCAACCTTGCCCATTTCCCTCGCCTCATCTCTTTACGCACTCTGTACATGCACAATAATCGTGCCACAGTTGTTGTCAATACACTGGACTGGACATGGCATTTTCTAGAGAAGATTGACCTGTCAGCCAATGAAATCGACTACATGGAGCCACATGTGTTTGAGAGCGCGCCCAACCTCAAGGTGTTGATGCTGGACTCCAATCAGTTGACCTCTGTGGACCAGCGCATCCTGGATTCCTGGTCATCTCTGGACAGCATTACCCTGGCAGGGAATGACTGGGAGTGCAGTCGCAACGTGTGTGCCTTGGCCTCTTGGCTGAGTGCCTTCCGAGGCCAGCGTGACAATTCCCTGCTGTGTTCAAGCCCCGACACCGCACAGGGGGAGGACGTGTTGGATGCTGTCTATGCTTTTCAGCTATGTGAGAATTCCCCAATGGAGGTAACTACAGCAGGCCTGTACCCCTCTACAAGGGATCTGGCCCAGGGTGGATCTGTTTTCCTGGGCCCATTTACTCCCAACCCTTATGATGGTGAGGGTAGTGAGGTGGTCACCAGTTCTTTCACTGTCACAGTGGGCCATGATGACCTGGAGAGCACCATGCAGATCCACAAGGTTGTGACTGGAACCATGGCACTCATCTTTTCCTTTCTCATCATTGTGCTCATGCTGTATGTGGCATGGAAGTGCTTTCCAGCCGGAATAAGACAACTGAGGCAATGCTTTAGCAGCCAGCGTCGTAAGCAGAAGCAAAAGCAAAGCATGCAGCAGATGGCTGCAATTTCTACGCCAGAGTACTATGTTGACTATAAACCTAACCACATTGAGGGAGCTTTGGTAATCATCAATGAATATGGCTCGTGCACTTGCCAACAGCAACCTTCTCGGGAATGTGAGGTGTGAACCTGCTTTGTGAGTACGTCTTTACCTGTCGGTCGTCTGGATATACAGTAAACCCTGTTTGGATACACTGGGGAGGGGGATATTGCGGGACAGAAGGAATATGGATCTTTTTGGACACTTTTTACACAGCGTCTCACTGTGATGTGGAAGAAGTGTGCTTTATGCGGCTGACTATTTTGTTGTGGATTTACTGCTACTGCTATCTACTGCTGATTTTAGGCCGCTGGGCATGATGGCTACATGACTCTTTGAACTGTTGATATTCTACAGAAACACAGAGAGGAATACATTGTGGACACTAAGGATTTTCTTTCACGATTTGAGCTTTAATGTGTCTTTCTACTTCAGGACATTTAATTATTGTTTAAAAATAAACTGGGGACACACACAAGAAAAAAAAGAAAAGATAAAAACCATTTGTACTATGGTAAACACAATATTTGACAAGCATATAAAATATACAAAAAAAATGTTTAAGTTGGATTACAAATGTAAAAATAAAACTATGTGTAAAATATGTTAAAAGAAGAAGTGCAAGTGTGGAAAAAATGATTCAAGGTAATCTATTTCTTTTGTAAACTACAAAAAATGTTTAAATAAATGAATTGCTATTCACAGTAAACTCATTTGTAGCCTGTGAGAAGCCTGTCAGAAGGGATGAATGACAATAGACGCAGTCTTTGTGCTTATGGACTGGAGAGCCATGTCTCTGCAGTGTGTTGAACCAAAAAAAGAAACGGGGAAAACGGGGCAGAGGGATATCTGCATCTCATCTCTAATGTAAAATCCATAGTCTGAATTTTATATCTCTTCTATGTTTTAACTCTCATAATTGTTGTTTTATCATTCACTGTGTTGGCCTGCTATCAGTGTAGTTTATTTCCCCTTCCCATTGCCTATGTGCGGATAGAATCAAATGATCTACATTTCTATCTGGTAGCATATTTCCATATTATTACATCACTATTTGTGCACCATCCAAGTAAAGAAAGCATTGTGTCAAAGATCTAAAGCTATGCCTCTCATTGCTTCTGCCACTTTGGCTTTCACAGAGGAGTGATGCCTCCTTTCACTGAATCAAGCACACTAAAGGCAATGATCATCAAAACCATGCATTTTCAAATCAAATTACAATTTAAAATTGTATCTGAATCATTGAAGAAAATTATCCAGCAGCTTAAAGGAAGATTTGCACATACAATATTCTTCACTGTGTTTTCATGTGATGTAAAATGTTTGTTCAATACAAGGCCATTTTGAGGTGTATATATATCCTTCTTCCTCTGGTGTTCATTGTGTAAATTAGTGCACTGACAGATGTTGTGTTTCCTGGGTCCTTTGACATGAACAGTATGTTGTGTGAGGAGGGGGGAAGTGAGAGGGAGATGGAGAATCACACCGGCTGCAGAAAGAGGGAACAGACTGCTCTCTAGTGTGCATATTCTCATACTGTGGCTGCATTGTACCTATTGAGCACCATATTCTGCACATCTCCACGGCGGGGGCAACAGCAGTATACTGAATTTGCAGCACCTTTTGGGAAAATATATCAATGCATCAATTTGCCACATTTTTGTGTTATTTTGCGATAAATTAAGATAATGTTTACAACTTGTCAGCAGGAATAAAAATGTTTTAAGAACTCAATGACAATCATTATATAATTAGTTCCGGTAAGAGCAAAACTTTCAAAATCATCAACAACATTGTGGATACCGTAGGTGTTGTGGGGATCATTTGGACAATATGCAACAAAGGTTCAGAAAAACAGGTAAGAAATGTTCTCATAAGGTTAGCTATGGAATAGTGCTGAGGGATGAGCTGGCTGTGGGTATAACCTGGGAGGAAGCACTACCTGAGAAGAAGCGCAAGTCCCTGAGGCGATCATGTGTTTGGCAAATGTTTTGCCTTGGGTCAGGATACATTTTATCCGTACATATTTAATAATGAGTGGTTCAAAAATGCAATATGTTAAGCTCAAAATGTCAGTGGTTGGTAAAACCTACAAACATGTTAACAGTATTTAATGGAAACATTTCAGGGAGGGGACAAGATAGCTAGATCTCAAAAATAGTAAATTAAATGTGTAATAATTATTGTTAGGACAAGATTGTGAAGTCTTTCAAGGAACCGACTACAGGATATATATATAAAATGACCTTATTTTCCTCAAAAACTTCATGAGTTTATTCTAAAATCCTACCACATTCTGATCATCCTTATTCATTTAAACCTATGCTGATAATTCAGTTGTTTGCATTCTAATGCCCCAAATTATACAACGTATTCCCTTCCTCAATACATATAAGCTGTAGTAAACATGCAATTTGAGTTTTTGGTTTCACTAATCGATACCAAATGTCGCTAGATGTTTAGTTTTTGATTTTAAACAGCATTGTGTGACAGTAACGTAACCCTGTATCAGTAAATAACATCCAACCAATGTCTGAGGAACATTTAGAATACAAAATAAAGCTACAAAATGACCAACAAATCCACAATGTACTTCTACATTATTTGGCTTTTAATAGTTTGGTTATCTCGAGTGAAAGACTAAATCATTCGTATGTAGTGCTCAAGTAACAAAAGCGCTCACTCGTTTTTTTAGGGAAGACATTTTGGTTAGTGATAATAGCTTAAAGTTGGCATTTGGGATTTACGATCCATTTCTTATTTATGGTTCCAAGGGCGTTCTACTTTAAGACTCAAGATAGCTGTTAATCATGAACTGCCATATCATGTGAATGCAATGACTGCAGTATGTATGCCAGGGAAACATGACGGGGACACACATTTATTTTCTTCTCCCATTTGCAAATCCTGTCTAAAACAGTTGAGTCCTCCGAGTCCTTCACAACTCCTTAAACATGCAAAAACACTGCTGGGTAAATGTGAGGTTGTGAAGCTTCATTTGTATAAATATTGGATGATGCCTGGCAGACAGGCCAGCACTGGCACCACTATTGATTTCATTTCACTCCTTTCTTGCACAAGCAACAAGGGCGAAAAGTGAGTCTGAATATTTTAAATGCTCCGAGTCCTGAGGGCTGACGTTAAACCACTTATCTGTATTCCGATTCACCTTTAACTCCGTTCTTCCTCTTGCGCTCGGTGCCCATAAAACACAGTAAATGTGGAGAAAAACATCAATTCATCTTACTGACAATAGATCAAATCTCTGCCTGACCTAAGCCTTGGGTGATAATTCCCTGAGGGAAGATGTGTGCTCTCAGACAACATCCATTACAAATGCCTTGATTGATGATGCTCAGTAAAAATCAATAAAGATGAGTAGTAACCAAAATGATCGTAGTGATAACAAATGTATTTATCTCTCCCTCACATTTTCAAGCGTATACTGATGGATGAGGTTGATATATTTTATTTATATGTAAATCCAGAATTGATTTAGAAGATGATAAGTGGTTGACATGGTGATTTGCGAGTGTCTTACACAAATCAGATCACTGTTCTATCAGTAAGAGGGAGAGAACCATTCTCTAAGAGCAGTACAGCAGGAAAGCGTGACATGTGTTCTGCACTTTGCAGAGCCGCAGCTGTCTGACAGCCGGAGGATATACGGCGTTGTATGAAATTTGCACATGCTAGTAGGTTTGAAGCTATTGGTTTGTAGCTTACAGTATGTGTGCACAACTGAGCATGTGGTGTATGTGAACATTCACACTGTACACATGGCTGGTTGTAATTAAGCCCAACGGATCTAAAAAGCATTTGATCTCCATGACTACATTGTTATGAGGGCAATTATGAGATGAGAGGTCGCCATAGAAAGATGGATGTAAAGGTAGACTTACTGACACAAAGAGTAAAGGTCACAACAATGAAATGAGAACAATTCAGAGGGGGAGATGTGAGCCACAAGTGGGGCATGCTTTACATGAGGTGTGGATCTTTCTAAAGGTCAAACACTCACAATGGAGAGACCCTACAGACTCAAACTATACAAGTAGTATATGTCTAAGATCCCCCTGAAACACCTCACTATCAATCGGCCAGCACTCACAACTAACATTGTCAGATTATTGAACCGTGTTCAAACAGCTAATTGATAAATAAAACAGCACAATTGCAACTGTATAACATAACAATAGAAAAAGGGTCAACTAAAATGCTCTAAGCACCGTGCCTGCATGTACACTATTGCCTGAAAAGTGTGTGAGTCAGTGACAATACATCACTCTGCAGATCTCTGGGAAACAGCTTGCATCACAACCTGCAGTGAGCTGAGCCCTTAGAGACCCAAACAAATCCTTAAAAAATAAATTAACCTGGCTTCCTGTGAGGGGTATTGATCGGGCAACATTCTGCCATCTCATTGGGACTAGGACTGTGCTGCATAATAAACGCTTAACACCCCCTCATAACTGGATGGAGAGCTAAATCATGGGTGGCAGCATGTACTGCAGTAAGCTGAAAGGAGCTGGTGATGACTAATGACAATGAGTGGGTGGCTTTCACTGCTTCTTTTATAACAGGTGGGTTATCAGGATCAATATTCTAATCATCATCAACATTATCTTTGAAACCAAAACCTCTGACACAACATTTTCTCGCTGGTTGTACATTCCATTCTCTTGCTCCTCCCAGATGCTGTTAATGTTGTTGTTTTAAATGATTTCACTGCACCACATTCAACGACAGCCACTGCCATTCCTGGCATAATATACATATACATGCAAGCTAGTGAAAGAGGGAAAAACATGGAATTTTCTCCTAAACATTACAGATCTCCTTTTGAATAATATACTGTATGTACAACTAAGGGAAGCTTATAGTTTGCTACTATACCCTCCCTTCATAAAACATGTAATAACTTTAATAAATACAGGGGTCCAATATGGCACTATACATTCATTACCCAGACTATCAGTGCAGGTAACCTATAGCTCTCTAAACCCACTACCTCATTTACATTCACAATACCGGGCATCACTGAATTAATAATAACAATGATGGGGTCATTATTATGGTCTACATTCAGAACTGTAAGATAGAGCAGCCTTGTATGCTGAGGAGAGTGAAACTGGTTAGATAATGGGGGCAAGGTTGGTGGCTGAATATTCATTGTAGTGAGACAGAGTGTGAGATGAACACAAGTAGCCATCATTATTATTATTATTATTATGAACATTATTATAATTAAAATTATTACAACTATTATTATTATTGTTGTACTTATACTAGTTGTATTGGTTACATTATATTTTGAGTGTTTGTGTTTTTGTGTCATCTGTCTTGCTATTGCTAAGTTGGATTAGCCCACTTTTGTATTGCACTTAACATTAAACATCAGGGTCAGTCAGTGAGATAATACATGGCACCAGCTGTGCCTGCATCTCAGGCTCCCTGCTAAGGGTATAAGAGCAGATGTGGGTCAATGCCTAATTTCCAGCATTATGTATTAGTATTATGGTGGCTGGAATACAAAGCTTTATCCTTAACCGGAGATCAGATTTTCTATTTATGTATTATGTTTTTCATACCTTTACAGATAGACCTTGGCGATGAGATTTAAAAGGAATCCAAGATAAATCAGGCCAACATGACATAACAAATGCATGCTTTTGTTTACACCTCAGGTCTTTATAGTTCTTGTATTTTTGAATCCAGTTATATTGCTCATGTGTCAATAGGTATATCAAGATGTCTAAAGGCAAGTATTATTACACATACACAAGACAAAGAGCCCTCCTAAAATGCATGGATGTGATTCCAACAAATATGTACTGAGGCATATTAGACTATTCTGTGTAGAATACAAACTCCTTGCACTAACACTGTTCTTATTGTATATGCTTGAGGAACTATGTGTTGCAGCTTAGTCCAGCACAATAAGGAAATAGGGTAATGGTGATGGGGAAATAGGATACAAGTATCAGAAACAAACTATATAAATGAGCGTGCCCAGATAGCAAATGGGCTCATTAAAATGTATCAAACTATATCCATCTGCAAGTTTATTTTTAGTGCACCTTTGAATGTACACAGCCAGTCAAAATAAATTGGAAAAAAGTATGTAAATTGATTCAAGGCACATTTTTCTCATGTGGCTGTAAGAAGAAAATAAGATTATAAAGTGTGACGATAAGAAATACAAATAGGTCATTTTATATACTGTACATTAAACAGCACCGTATGGATGCTTGAATTAACTTTGCTAGATGTGGGCACTAGTGGCTTTGGAAGGGAAATTAATAAGAAATTAAAACTGGGGACTGATTTCAAAACAAAGCCTTGTAGTCCTCTCAGTTGATTACTGCAAAGTCCTTAACTCAACAGACAGACATCAGCTTAACTTCTCAGCATTAATGCTACATGAGTCATCAGGACAACCACATTATGTTCCATTCATCATCTTCAGATCACTTCAAATGAAACTGAATCCAAAACAACACTTTGATTAAGTGTTTCAAAGGAACAGCACGGAACGTCTGTAGGAGCTTCTTTTGAATATAAAGTGAACACAGGTTAAGTGAAGTAAAAATAGACAGCATTTATCATTTCCCATTTATCTGATCAGTGTCAGGATGAATAAATGCTATTGTACCCGCTCTCCTTGCTCCCTCTCTCGTCCCTATCTGAGGGTAGATTGGCATCTCTCCAGTAGCCAATGAGATGGGCTGTATAAATGGCATTGCCCCATTCTCCAAGTGTCAGCAAAGCAAAGAGAATATATTCACTCTTTACCAAACCATTGAGCCAAAATGCATCTCTGGTGCAGCAAGTAAGTTAAGATGCATGTTGGAAAACATTTGCAATGTGGCAGTGAGTACCACATCCAGCTCAGGGGCTAAATAATAAATATAACATATAGACTTACCTGTCATATTTAATGCAAGGAAGAAGACCAATGGATCCAGAAAGAATGCCAAAAAGAGAGATAAAGACAGAAAGGAAAAGGTTTGTTAGAATATATACTTGTTGCATGTTTTCGTCCTACTGTCTTCAACAATCTATGATAATACATTTGTTTAACTGCAAAGTAGTGTTCATTTGGATATGAACCACAGAGATATATTTGAAAGTGCAACATACCGCTGCATTTAGACTAACATGGCATAGACCAGAGAGCCAGCAGAACCATTTCTTAAACTGAAGGCTTTGTTTAGTGTCTAACTTGTGACAGTAATCCTGGTTGACAGAAAAAGAAGAAGGGCAAGAAGATGACCTTTTATTGGAAAACTGTGCTGGCAAAAGGCTGAATGTGACAGTCTGCCAACCATGCAACACAACATTACAAGTATATATGAGTTTATAACTAACAATATGACTGACAGAATGACCTCACCTTAGTGTATATTTTTTACTAACTGCTTGTCTGCTATTTTGTTCTTATGGTCAACGAACCAAAGACAAATTCTGACACTTCAAACAAACTAAGAAAAGCACAGTACCTGCAGTCAGTAGATTTATTGAAAACATTTATTTGAGTGAATTTATTTTACGCTACTTTACCCTGTTTATCTATTGTATTGGTGTTAAATAAAAACAATTTGCTAGATAACCATCAAAACAGCGAAATAAACCAAATAGACATACAATGAATTTGTTATGTCTCTTACATATTGAGACATTCATCTTCAAGGTTCAATGACATACATCCATCTTTAAATAAAGTGTGACGTTGAAACCAGCGTCTGAATTAGTAATCATGAGGTATCATAGTTATCTGCCGTCGATGTCGATCATCCATAAATGAGTTAACTGCAATGATTTACAGTATATATAATCTCAAGTCAATTTGCCACTATGAGATCTAACCAGTTTCAAGAAATCTATCAATCCATTTTAATATTAGCTGACCCCTATACTATCTATGCCATGTTATATGCACTTATTCCTTCTTGCCAATTTACACATTATATGTCATCTTGGATGTGGTGGTTAGATATGTGAGATGAAATATAAACGCGACATTAAAAGCAGAAATGCCTGATTTGGGAGGACTGAAAAAAAAGAGAGCTTTTCAGTTTTTCTAGTAAAAATGCTTACGGAATCAATCACTGCACAGATTACCAAAGGTCTGCATCAGCAAGATAGAACACAGGGTGAGGGGGTGGGGTGGAAGAAGTGGGGTCCGGAGCGCCT